>NW_007727911.1:79943-82444 GCF_000696425.1 Galeopterus variegatus
GTCATGAAAAAGACAAAAAATAAAATAAAATAAATAAATAAAATCAGATCAAGAATATATTCATCTTGCACTAGTCAAAATTCTTGTTTCCAGACACCAGAAATAGAATGAATAAGAAGGTAAGAAAATTTGTGAAGGCTTGTTTGATGGCTCATGGGAAGTTTGAAGATCCAAACTCACCTATAAGACTGGGAATCATGGAATTAGGTGTTCCCTTGAAGTTTGGGAGTTTTGTGTATTCCTTTGCCTGGGAAGCATCCAGTAAGAAATAATAGTTTGCAAATCTCATGAATTCATCTGATCCAAGTACCCATCTGATATTTGAGTCTTTGCTGCAACATTCCTATGGAATGGCCACCCATTCAGCCTCTAACTGCCAGTAATGGTGTTGACAATTTTCTTTGGCTTCCTGTAGCATCTACCCATTGTTTCCAGTTTTATCTTTTGGGTCATCGCAACAAACCTAGTGCATTCTGTAGTGCATTCTGTTTCCTCTGCCCTGTATGCTTTTATCCACCTTTACAAGACACAATTATACTGATCTTTTAAAATTAAAATAAAATTTGATCTCTTTTTAAAAAAAAAAGCCAGGCCGTAGTCAAAATCATACCCCAGGATGAGTCAGGTTGAGATTCCACTGCTGCCCCTAAAGACCCTGAGCAGGGCACTGCTGCCACCACCAGGTGGATTGTAACTCACCTGCTTCTTGGCATCATCCACTCTGGACCCCAAGTCCCAGGTGAGGGTTTGGCTTGGTGCCTATACTGTGGCTCCCAGGGTCAGCGAAAGCAAGTGCCTAGCTTTCTAGTGGAAGCTCATGTTCCACCAAGATTCACTTAAACTCCATACCACAGAATAGGGTGCTGATAGAAAAGACAGATGTCTACTACCCATCTATTCTGACTTTACTAAAAAATGTCACCAGGAGTCAACGTTGATTATCTCTTCAGCATTCAAAATGATCATGAGATTTTTTGCTTCAGATTTCTTACTANGTTGATTATCTCTTCAGCATTCAAAATGATCATGAGATTTTTTGCTTCAGATTTCTTACTATGACTACATTTACAGATTCTGTAATGTTGAATCATCCGCTCATTCTTGGAATAAAACTCATTTGGTTGTGTCCTGAATTCTTTTAATGGACAGCTGGATTCCATTTGCTAATATTTAGGATTTTTCATGGATAACTTATAAGCAAAATTGGTGTACATAATTCTTTTCAGGATTTATTATCAAATTTTTTATTCCATTATAAATAATTTGGATGACTTCCTTCTCTCTCTATTCTCTGAAGTAGTTGAAATACTTGAAAATATTTGTATATCACATACTATGTAGCAGGAACTCTTCTAAGTGTTTTNGAAATACTTGAAAATATTTGTATATCACATACTATGTAGCAGGAACTCTTCTAAGTGTTTTTTATATATTCATTTAATCTCTGCAACAACATATGAGGTAAGTACAATTATTCTCATTTTACACAAGAAAAAACTGAAAGATTCATTAAATAACTTGCCCAAGACCACAAAGTTAATCAGTATGACAGTTATATGTACCTCAACGATTCGAAAGCATTAACCTGTGAGATATGTCTGGGACTGGTATTCATATGAATAAGTTCTTTGACAATTTAAAAAATAAAATCCATAGGCCGGCCCGTGGCTCACTTTGGAGAGTGTGGTTCTGACAACATCAGTCAAGGCTTAAGATCCCCTTACTGGTCATCTTTAAAAAAAAAAAAAAAAAAACAAGTAAAAAATTAAAAAATAAAATCCTAGAACAGTAGTTCTCAAAGTGCATTCTTCACACTGCAAGTAACTGTGTCACCTGGAAACAGACAATCTAAATCAGAAACTCTGGGAGTGGGTTTCAGCAATCTGCGTTCTAACAACACAGATGATTCTGATGTATGTTAAAGTTTAAGAGCTATTGAACTAGAAATATAACAATATTACTAAAAAAATTCAAAGGAACACAGCTGAACTAAGAGATAGTAGCAGATTTAAAGTTTGGAATCTTCAGGAATGCCTTTTGGCTATGTTTGCAAAGCTCCTTTTCCTTAGGGGAATTGCTTCTCTCCCATGGCAATGCAATCACGTGATTTTGGTGGGAGTTCTCTGTAGTGGACACATGATATTCCAGACATTCCTAAAATCCTATTTACCTGGAGATTGTTCCTAGCAAGGAAGGGCATGCAACGCAAGTCAGGGCAATTAGAATCCCTCCAGGGATTTACATTTAGAGGTAGGGGAGAAAGTGCTTTTCTTTTTGCATTATGAAGGTGGGACAGATGTTAACTGGGGAATATGATCTCATAATTTTCCTGACAAGTGCAAAAAGCCCACCTGCAGAGAAGAGAATAGGTCCAGAACAGTGAGAAAAACCAAGTTGAAAGACCTGACAAGCTCATCTGAGACCCTGGATCTGTCATCCTGAAACCAGCCCCACCCTGAATTTACCAGTTACACAAGCCAATAAACTCATTTTTTATGCTC
>NW_007727911.1:84104-84612 GCF_000696425.1 Galeopterus variegatus
ATGTCTTTGATCAATAAGCAACTTTTGAAGAATGATGAATTAATGCTGCCACTAGGTCAACACCTTAGATAGCCTGTTTTTGTTCTGTTTCCTTTGGGTAATTCCTTTAAACATCCTAAGGATCTGAGGCTAAGTGGATTTGATCATGTAATGAAAAGGATTCTAAATATTGAGAAATGCAAAACCTATCCTATATTCTTCTAGAGCTTTCATAACTGTAATAGTCCATAAAGTAGACCCTCAATATTGCAGAGTTAGTCCTACTTCCTCTCTCAAGCAGATTTTACAAGTGGCTACATTGGAGGGATTTTTCTGAAAACGCTACACCAACACAACCAAATTAATATAGCCCTCTGATGACTTAATGCTGCATTTGTGTATCCTTTGTTTCGGAACAAAAGAAAATCTTGTAGATCTGTTTCTGCAGATTGAATTTTTGTTTGAGTCTTGGGAGGAGACCATTTCACCTCTTTTTAAGTGGCTGAGAAATAAACAGAATCACTTTGTT
>NW_007727911.1:85921-87413 GCF_000696425.1 Galeopterus variegatus
AATTGATACTGAGCTCACAGGTCCGGCTGCCTGCCTCCAGACAAAAGTCAAACAAACAAAAGTGAAATATTGGTGAAAGTGGAAGTCAGCTTTTACTCAGGAATTCCGGTAACCTGAGGAGAGATGTTAGGCTGACCCATCTCTCCAGTAAACCTGAAGGAGAATGTCCAGGCTAAAGCCATTTCAAAGACTCAGTTTTACTGAGGGTTTTTTTTATTTTTTTTATTTTTTATTTTTATTTTTTATTTTTTAAAAGATGACCGGTAAGGGGATCTTAACCCTTGACTTGGTGATGTCATCACCACGCTCAGCCAGTGAGCTAACCGGCCATCCCTATATGGGATCCGAACCCGCGACCTTGGTGTTATCAGCACCGCACTCTCCCAAGTGAGCCATGGGCCGGCCCGAGGGTTTTTTTTTTAAGAGGGGGATGAAGAAATGGAATGTGGGAGATGAAAAGCAGGAGGGAGGGGCACGTGGGCAGCGAGGGCTTCATGCAAGGTCTCAGGTGCAAGGTCTCTCCAAGACTCCATCTGGTTTCTGCTCCCATCCTCATCTCAGGGTCTGGGTAGTACATGCAAATCTGCAGCTTTAGGCTGGCTGGAAAACAACTTCACATTCATGTAAATAATGTCATCTTGCCCCATAACCAAAGTTCGAAATATCAAATAACCATGCGAATAGAAGGAACTCAGAAATGCATGCCAACAAAAAAAAAAACCGTGTCTTTTTAAAATTTGCCTACAGCTCATGTGGTTTTAGGTCCCAACGTGGTTTCAGTCCTGCTCGCTCCAAGTTTAATCCTGTATACCAGCTGTTAAGCTGAGTTCAAGAGTTTTAAACTATATAAACACTCATTTAAAAAACTTATTAGAAGTTACTGACTCAATCGTCTCTCCCAAACAATTGAATTTTTCTTTTTTTTGGTTTGTCAGAACCCCGTGTCTGTGTTCAACTCCATCCTATGTTTTGTTACATTGACCTCAACCCTTGTTTAAACTTTCTTATTACCTCTGGTGTGTTCCATTCTGAAACATTTCAAAGCATCCAGCTTGACAAGCAGCATTCTATTAGTAGAACGTAAAGCTGAGCTTTAGGCAATTACTGACGCCTCTGAAATTGAGCCAGACGCCTCCTTCCCCCCTCCCCCCACCCCCCAATTGGGCAATCCTTATTCTTACCTTCCCTGGTGGCCTGACTTCCTGGGCTCCGCACTTTCTCCTAACACCAGCCTCAGGCCACTTACTCACTCTGACATTTTGGATGCACCTCTCAGTGCTCTCTTGGATGGTTTGGATCCACACACCGTACATTCCAGGGAAGAATCCATACTCCCCAACCTGACCTGAGGACCATCCCCCTCCCCCATCTCCAGTGTTGCACTTCTGCTCTTGATACTGTGTTAGGCTCTGACTCCAGCTGTTTCTAATTAACCCTTTCAGGCTCTCTGCGAGTGAATGACTCATACCTTTTTTTTTTTTTTTTTTTTTTT
>NW_007727911.1:87537-88325 GCF_000696425.1 Galeopterus variegatus
TTTTTTTTTTTTTTTTTTTTTGACCGGCAAGAGGATCGCAACCTTTGGCTCGGGGTCGTCCACACCACACTCAGCCAGTGAGCGCACCGGCCATCCCTAATAGGATCCGAACCCGCGGCCTCGGCGCTGGTGCCGCACTCTCCCAAGTGAGCCACGGGGCCAGCCCATACCTTACCTTTTTAAAACGCCAAAAAAATCACACTGTATAACACAAAAATAATAAATCAAACATAGACTTCTTTGAAATACATTTTATTTTGTCAAAAAGAAATAAATGCTGTTCCAAAAGGCTTTTAATATATTGTAAAGCTACACAACCACACCGGTTTTCATGTAAGGCAAATCATAACTAAAGCCAAAATGTTTCATTATTTTAGTTATACTAAGTTTCCATTTATATTCTCAGAGCTAGGGCTTAGACCCTTCAAACTCATTGTACAGACTGGGTAACCAGACCCCTCACACACAGGTCCGTGCTAGGTAACTGGGAAAGATCCTGGGAGCTGTTGGCAGACGACAGGAGCTCAGTCCTCAGCAGCAGCAGCTTACAGATCCAGTAGCTTACAGATCCAGCGGTGACAACAGCCTCCAGCAGCAGTAGTGGCCTCCCCGGGGGCATCCCAGGGGTGGGGGGCACTGTGGATCAGAGCCACTGGTCCTTTATACTTAAGTCCATAACCCAGGACACCTGGGTGCACGTGCGCAATTACATTAGATAATAACCAAGGAACACTTGGGTGCACGTGCATATTTACATCAAATGCTCGGGAAGATTCTGAACATCTGCT
>NW_007727911.1:89562-90549 GCF_000696425.1 Galeopterus variegatus
TCACCAAATGTGAAAGAAAGTAGTTTTCTGTCCTGCACACTCCCCCACCCCCAATCTTTTATCATAAGGCCCTAGAAGTTATACCATCAAAAGTAAATAATTTTAGCAAGAGAAAAGTTTGTTTTCTGCTTGTGAATGCTGCAGATGGATCTGAATGTTCAGGCCTAACTGAAGAATCAGCTGCTCCTCCCAGGATGAAGCCAAAGACCACAGTGTCGAGAGCCCTCACAATGTGGTATGTATCACAATGTTGGAGACCAAGAGGCAAAAACTGGGAAAGGAGACAAGACCAGGGAGAGAGTGTTTTTCCAGAGGACTACTCATGGCTGATCTGTAGGTACTAAATACCACACAGTGGGAAAAGTGCATTCAGATTGGCCAGCAAGACGATTGCGTGCTTTCCAGCAGAGACCGATTGCTGCACTCTCTTTCACAGGCTGTGTAGCACCCACCCCTAACAAAAATGGGCTCAGGATAGAAGGATAAATGGAGGTCCCTCATACCATATGCCTAAATATTTAAGAGTTACAAATCAAGACAACAAACTTGTTAAATAAAATACATCTACTTTACCACCTTCGCAGATATACTTTTTTAGTACTTGGAAGGCCAGAGTTCCACTACTTTATTGGGGAGCTGAAACCTGGCCCCAACTCCTCAGGCCATTGCTGGCTCCTTTTTTGCCGACCATTGGATTTGTCGGGCACTATGAATGGCCTTGCGTGCACACAGGTGCACACAAGCCCGCATGTCAACAACCCCCACCCCCAAGAAAAACCCAGCTGTCCCTGGCCACTTCTTGGACCTGGGATGTGCACACCTGCTGTAAAGTCTGCTCTGGAAGGAAGGACCGAGGGGAGAGGGTGCACAAGTCATGAAAATGGAGTCAGTGCTAGAGCATTTTTGAAAATAGCATGTTCTGCGACGATGGAAATGTTCCATACCTGTATTATCTAATAAGGTAGTGTAGGGAAAATATAGGAAAAT
>NW_007727911.1:91916-96992 GCF_000696425.1 Galeopterus variegatus
CAATACAAATGGAAACTTAGTGTAACTAAAATAATGAAACATTTTGGCTTTAGTTATGAATCACCTAGCCATACAGTTGGCATTGTCACATAGCTTTACAATTGCCTACGTAGGCAGGAGTCCAACAATAACCCTAACCAGTCAATTGGCATAGCTACTGCTATAACCCGACAGGTGGCCATAAGCCACATGAGGCTGAGAATTTTAAATGTGGTTAGTATTACTGAGCACATAAATTTTATTTCATTTTAATCAATTTAAATTTAGTCACATAACTAGTGGTTACAGTATTAGAACAGGTCTAGAAGTTGGGGCACAGGCTGAAAGAGGCCATGTGCCCTGTCCTGGCAGACTAATTTCCCCAGGGGGAGGGTCTGGAGAGTAAGAAAACTAAGGCCCAGGGCTCCTCTTGCCTAGATGTATAAGTGGTAATGGGTGGGAGAGGGGAAGTGCAGAATGACTGAAAAATATTGTATTTCCCAGCTCATTAAACAAACATTGATTTCATGCTTAGCATGGACAAGATACATTGCCAGATGTTGTGAAGATGGTAAGATTTGGTTCCTACCCTCCAAGAGCTCACAGTCTAGCCTAATAGATACACAGAGGCAAGACATTATAATGTGAGGTAAACTGTGATATATGTGGTAATCGAATATGTAAAGGGAGAACAGGGGAGGAAAACATTCCCAACTATGGCTTTTTGGAATGGGCTGGGGGAAGAGGTAGGATTTGAGCTGGGGGATGGGAGGGAAGAAGGAAATGCCAGGAAGAAACCCTATCATAAAAATAGGAAGTCTCGACAAGGCAGCATCTGCCCAGGGAAGGGTGAGGAGTTCAGCACACTCTGTACAGAAGGGTAGCAAGAGCTAAGACTTGCAAACTAGGCTTGGGCAGGCTTCCTGAGGCCTTCAGGTCTGGGGTGAGAAGGAAGTTGGATGTCATTCAGTAAGCAGCAGGTAGCCACTGGAGCTTTTTAAGAAGAAAGATGCAGCCAGATCTTCACTTTAGAAAGAAAACTCTAGGGGCATGTGGAAGGGGTGGGACAGGGATCAGGGAGCTGGAAGCAGGAAGATCTGTAAGAAGGAAGATGCTGAAGCAGCCATTATAACAGCCCAGGGAATAGACCGTGGCCTGCTCTAAGACAGAGTCAGCGGGATACACTCGAAGGGGCAGACGTGGGAGAGCCTAGATGTGGGAAACAAGAAATGAGAGAGTTCAAGGTGACTGAGAGTGGAGCCCTTGGAATTGAAAGTGAAGTTCTGAAAAGAAAATGCCTAATCTCTAATTTATCACCAATAAATCTATTCCTAGGTAATTGCTGAGTAAATATGTACAGCTTGAAAATCTGGATAAATTCAGGTGCTTCCTTTAACTGGAAAGTCTCTTTAATTACATGCAATGTTAACTCTACAAAAGACCACATAACTGCTCTTACAGATTTCATGTGAGGGACTCTTCTTCATTTGGAAGATATTTAGAGTACAGCATCTGCTCCATTCCTTTTCCTCTCTGCAGACCTGTTTCCCCTACTTACTCCATGGCTGACCCACACCTCCTGAATTTTCACATTTCATTCACATACAAGACTGCCAGCCTTTACCCCCAGTGCCATCTTGATCCATTCGATTCAAGGAATGGGGTCATGTGCAAACATTGTTCTAAGGGTTTCAACCCATGGTCTGGAGAGTATTTCCCAGCATAAGGGAGTTCAGCTACACATCTTGAACATGCATCTACTATAGCAATCATACGAGTATATGTACTTCTAGCACTTGAATCTACCTCATTTCCAGTTGAGAAATGCAGGAGATTGAAAATAAAATCCCTAGTGTGTGCAGTGATTTAAAAACTGCTCCTCTGCTACACTTTGGTAACCCACACCTCTCTGATCTAGCATCTCCATTCACAGTCCACCATTCTACCATTACCTCAATCTGTTACATTCTGACCTCTGTCCCCAAGACCCTGTTAAAACTATTTTTACCAAGGTAACCAATGGGCTTCTAAATTTCCAGATCAGGTGTATCTATTGTTGAACCTCATCCTATAGAATTTGTCATTCTGAACCTTCATGTTCCAAAATGCCCACTTTCCCTGGTTCTCCTACCTCCCTGACTACCTTGTATTGAATGTCTCCCCAAAACTTAACTCACACTGTGACAGTGTGAAAAGGGTGAGAAATCCTACTGTGGTATTGAAAGGTGGGGCCTTGAAGAGGTGATGGGATTGTGAGGACTGAACCCTTGTGAATGTGTTCATCCATTCTTGGGATTGTGTGTGTGGTTCTGAGGGCTTTAAAAGGAGATTTTATGAGGAGCTATCTCTCTGCCTCTGCCTTTCATGAAATGTGATAGCTTGTGTCACCACCAAAGAAGATGCTCTCAGATGTGTTCCCTACATGTTGGACTTCTCAGCTTCTGAAACTGTAAGCAATAAATTTCATTTTCTTACAAATTACCCAGTTCTAGGTACTTTGTTATAAGCAACATAAACAGACTAATACACTGACACATACATTTTACTCCCAGTTGGCCCTCTTTACCTCCCATGCAATCCCTGGTGCTCTTTTCTTCTCCCAGAGCTGTCTAACTACATGTTCACATGCCTTCCTGTGTCCATTTATGCCTATCACCTGCTGAGGGTTCCCAAATCTACTCCTCAGGCTCGCAAGCATGCAAGCTCTAACCTCTCTTTCACAATGCAGACTATAAGGTCAGCACTCCCCTGATAATAAAGCCAGTCAAAGATATCCCAAGAAGAAAAAAACTACAGACTAATATCCCTTATGAATATAGATGCGAAAGTCCTTGACAAAATACTAGCAGACCAAATCCAGCAATACATAAAAAGGATTATACACCATGACCAAGTAAGATTTAGCCCAGGAATTCAAAGTTGGTTCAACATATGAAAATTAATCAATATAATACACCAAATTTCTAGCATCTACTTGACATGTAGAGCTGAATGTTCCTCAGGCAAACTAAATATATTCAAAACTATAGTTATTATCTTTTTTTTCCCCAAAATGCAATATGTCACTGACATAAGCATAGACATGTAGATCAGTGGAATAGAATTGAGGGTCCAGAGATAAATTCATACATCTACTGATTTTCAACAAGGTCAATTGATTTTCAACATGGGTGCCAAGACAATTCAATGAGGAAATGAGTAATCTTTTCAACAAATGATGCTGGCACAAGTGGATGTCCACAGGGAGAAGAATAAAATTGGATCCCTATCTCACATCACATACAAAAATTAACTCAAAATGGATCAAAATTTAAATGTAAAAGCTAAGACTATAGCACTCTTAGGAGAAAAGATAGATGCAAATCTTCATGACCTTCCTTGGATTAGGTAACAGTTTCTTGATATGACACCAAAAGCACAAGTAACAAAAGAAAAAGTTGACAAATTGGACTTCATCAAAATGACAAGCATTTGTGCTGTAAGGACATTACCAAGAAAGTGAAAAGATCACCCAAAGAATGGAAGAAAATATTTGTAAATCATATATCTGATAAGGCTCTAGTCTGCAGAATATGTATAGAACACTTATACTGCAACGGAAAAGACAACCCAATTAAAAATGGACAACGGAGTTGAATAGACATTTCTCTACTGAAAGTACACAAATGGCTGATAAGCACACAGAAAGATGCTCAATATCATTACTTATTAGGGAAATGCAAATCAAAAACACTATCAGATACCACTTCTGCAACTAAGATGGCTATAATACAAAGACAGACAATAGCAAGTGTTGTTGAGGATGTGGAGAAATTGGAATATTTATACATTGCTAGTGGGAATGTAAAGTGGTACAGCTATGTTGAAAAACAGCTTGGCAGTTTCTCAGAAAGTTAGACATTGAGTTACTATGTATTATGGGCTGAATCGTATCCCTTCAGAATTCATATGTTGAAGTCCAAACCCCCAGTACCTAAAAATGTGACTGTCATTGTAGACAGAGCCTTTAAAGAAGTAATTAAGGCAAAATGGGGTCATCTGGGTTCACCCTAATCCAATATGACTGGTATCCTGATAAGAAGAGATTAGGACAAGGCAGAGAGTGACACCCAGACATGTGAACCCACAGAGGGATGATCACGTGAGGACACAGAAGGTGGCTATCTGCAAACCAAGGAGAATGGCCTCAGAAGAAAAATCTGTCAAAACTTTGATCTTGGATTTTTAGCCTCTAGAACAGTGAGAAAATAAATTTCCATTGTTTAAGCCACTCAGTCTTGGTATTTTATTATGACCCTTCTAGCAAACAAATACAGTATGTGATCCAGCAATTTCACTCCTAGATATATACCCGAGAGAACTGAAAACATATGGCGCACAAATGTTCATAGCAGTATTATTTGTTATAACCAACAACCCAAATGTCCATCAACTGATGAGTAAATAAAATGTTGTATATCCCATACGAAAACTTGCACACAAATGTTCATAGCAGCATTGTTTGTTATAACCAACAACCCAAATGTCCATCAACTGATGAGTAAATAAAATGTTGTATATCCATACAATGGAATATTATTTAGCAGTAAAAAGGAATGAAGTACTGATAGATCTTACAACATGAATAAACCCTGAAAACATTATGCAAAGTCAAAGAAGCCAGACATGAAAGGCTGCATATTATATGGCTCCATTTAAATGAATGTCTCTAGTGGCAAGTCTGTAGAGACAGAAAGTGGTTGCCAGGGGTTGGAGGTAAGAGGAAATGGGGAGTGAGTGACTGCTAATGGATAGAGAGGGTTTCTCTTGGGGCTCCTGAAGTGTTCTGGAATTAGATAGTGGTGATGGTTGCACAGCTAAAAACCACTGAATTGTATACTTGAAAAAGGGAATTTTTATGGTATGTAAGCTATATCTCACTAAAAAAAACCCCAGAATCCAATATGTCCCTACTGTGGATTGAATTGTATCTTCCAAATTCCATGTATTAGAAACTTAACCCCCACTGGACTGCTGGTCAAGATGGCAGAATAGACGGTCCCCAGCGTCACTCCCTCCCACAAATCAACCAATTTACAACTATTAAAAAGCAATGAC
>NW_007727911.1:97755-99068 GCF_000696425.1 Galeopterus variegatus
TGGTTCTGAGGGCTTTAAAAGGAGATTTCATGAGGAGCTATCTCTCTGCCTCTGCCTTTCATGAAATGTGATAGCTTGTGTCACCACCAAAGAAGATGCTCTCAGATGTGTTCCCTACATGTTGGACTTCTCAGCTTCTGAAACTGTAAGCAATAAATTTCATTTTCTTACAAATTACCCAGTTCTAGGTACTTTGTTATAAGCAACATAAACAGACTAATACACTGACACATACATTTTACTCCCAGTTGGCCCTCTTTACCTCCCATGCAATCCCTGGTGCTCTTTTCTTCTCCCAGAGCTGTCTAACTACATGTTCACATGCCCTCCTGTGTCCATTTATGCCTATCACCTGCTGAGGGTTCCCAAATCTACTCCTCAGGCTCGCNCCCCACTTTAGAAGTAAGCAAAGGACAAAAAATTAGTTCCAGTGCAGTTTAAGTGCTAGAAATAGCAAATAATCCAACACAGAACTGAAAGAAGAAACAAAATACCCACAGACCAGAGACAAAGTTTGATATTAACCAATAAAGGTCTCACATCACCAAAGAACACTTATAACACCTAAAAGGATGGAAGTCCCCTGAGCTACCAAGCCAGAGAGGGGGGAAGGGTAGGGACCTCAGCCATGCACCCCCGACACCCGCAACCAGCCCAGCAATGACCACCAAGCTGCTGCAGGAAGCCCCCATGCTCTCCTGAGATGGGGTGGTGAGGAGGCGAGGGCTTTGACCACATGCCCCTGACCTCAGCCCAGCAATGACTAAGACACCTCTTGAAGCTCCCTGGTCTGCCCTACAGGAATGAGGGGGTGCTACGGGCCTCAACCTCATCCCTCCTCCTTCCTCCTTCTCCCACCCTATTTCCTTCCTCCTTCCCCTCTTCCCCTCCCTGCCAGCTGCTTGCAACATCATAGAATGTAAAACAATAATATTGATAAAAAAATAAACTTAAAAAACTAAAAAACAAAAAAAAGAAAAAGAAACTTAAACCCCACTGTGACGGTGTTAAGAGGGTGGGAAATCCTATTATGGTAATTTAAAGGTGGGGCCTTGAAGAGGAGATTAGATTGTGTGGACCATGCCATAGAGAATGATTAATCATGATTGTCATGGGTGTGGTTCTGAGGGCTTTAAAAGGAGAGCGTGTGAGAAGGTTAGTCTCTCTCTGCTCTGCCATTGACAGCATGTGATACCCTCTGTCGCTGTAGTCACTGCCAGGACAAGGCCCTCACCAGATGTGTTCCCTTGACTGCTTTTTTTTTTTTTTAAAGATGACCGGTAAGGGGATCTTAACCCTTGACTTGGTGTTGT
>NW_007727911.1:99979-101389 GCF_000696425.1 Galeopterus variegatus
TGGCCATCCCTATATGGGATCCAAACCCGTGGCCTTGATGTTATCAGCACCACACTCTCCCGAGTGAGCCACGGGCTGGCCTGTGTTCCCTTGACTTTGAACTTCTCAGCCTCTGAAACCGTAAGCAATAAATACTTTTTCTTTACAAATTACCCAGATCCAGGTGTTTTGTTATAAGCAACAGAAACAGACTAACACAATCCCATATTGTTGATCTCAGTTACAGAGACAATAAATAGCTAATGGTCAAAAACATGGTTAGACAAATCTGGATTTGTATCCTAGAATCAAGTGGCTCAACTGCTTGAAATCTTTTTTAACTTTTTATTTTTTTCTTTGGTGGCTAGCCAAGACAGGGATCAAACCTTGGTGTTACCAGCACCGCACTCTAACCAACTGAACTAACCAGTCAACCCTTTTTTAACTTTTTATTTTGGTATAATATCAGACTTGGAAATAAATTGCAGCAATAGAACAAAGAATTCCCAAATTCTCTTCACCCAGATTCCCCACATGCTAACATTTTATCATATTTGTTTTATCCTTTTTCTCTCTCCCCATTTATACATATGCATATGCACGCACTTTTTTAATGAACTGTTTGAGAGTAAATTGCAGACATGATGTCTCTTTACCCCTAGATACTCATACATCAGTAAGTATTTCCTAAAATTAAGAGTATTCTCTTACATACCACAAAATCAGGAAATTACCATTGATACAATATTATTATTGAATCTATAGATCTTATTCATATCTTTCCAGTTGTCCGAATAATCTCCTTCATAGCAAAAGAAAATCCTGGATCACATATTGCAGTGGTTATTCTCTTTAGTCACCATTAATTAGGAAGAGTGTTGTTTTGTTTTGTTTTTTTGTGGCTGGCCAGTATACGGATTGAACCCCGGACCCTGGTATAATCAGCACCACACTCTAACCAATTCAGCTAACCAGCCAGCCTCATAACATCAATATTTTTTAAGAGTACGGGTCATTTATTTTGTACAGTGTCCTTCACTTTGGGTTTGCCTGATGTTTCCTTGTGATTAAATTCAGATTATATACTTTTGGCAGAAATTCCACAGAATTCTCAGTGCATCATATCAGGAAGCACATGACATCAGTTTGTTCCTATCTGGTGATTTTTAACTTTGATCCCTGGATAAGGATGTGTCTTTCAGTTTTCTCCACTGTAAGATAAATGTTTTTCCCTTTGTAATTAAGAAGAATTTTATGGGGAGCTACATGTCTCAGATGCCAGGGCTGAGTTCTTCATCTGTATGGTTGGGATAATAATAGCGCATAGGAGGCTGTCCAGCCTCTGACTACAGCTCACCTCTTCATCTGCCCTTGCCCCGGGCTTTACGTTCTCTGCCAGGCAGGTCCTCCCCCAGTTTCTTCATTCTCTCA
>NW_007727911.1:102900-103566 GCF_000696425.1 Galeopterus variegatus
CTTGCCCCGGGCTTTACGTTCTCTGCCAGGCAGGTCCTCCCCCAGTTTCTTCATTCTCTCAGGATCCACCTTCCCCCAGCTTCCTAGCTGAGTTTGTTCACACCAGCTACTGGAGATCCTCACCGCTTTGCCCTGATTGCTAATCAGGCACTTTCTGGGGTGTCTTGTCATTTGTTTTTATGTAAATACTTAAATAATGTCAGTAGACTGCATACTTCTTGGGGGCAGAATTGTGTTTCATTTATTTTTGTGTCGGAATATGTTAAATTGTTGCTATTTTTTAAGGAATTTGTATCTAGATAAGGAGAGACCCAGGGACAATGATTTGCTTGGGTTTAAATGCTTATGTCACATCACTGGGTTTCCAGACTTACTTGATAATAAAATATAAAATGAAGCCCTATTGAAAGAGAACAATACATATGCAAATACCTCTTGATTCTAAATCAAACAATTTACACCTGGAAGAGACCAGAGATAATCCAATCCTGCCATTTTATAAAAGAAATGAAGGTGTAAAGAGGCTAAAGGATCCCCAAGATGAAGCAGAACTGGGATTAAAATTCAGACTTTGTGGGGCCAGGCCCACGGCTCACTCGGCTCACTTGGGAGAGTGTGGTGCTGATAACACCAAGGTCATGGGTTTGGATCTCATATAGGGATGGC
>NW_007727911.1:103976-132883 GCF_000696425.1 Galeopterus variegatus
TACTGGTCATCTTTAAAAAAAAAGAAAGAAAAAAATTCCTTTAAACATTTTAAAGCTGCAATTATAAACCTGATACATTTGATCATTTAAGCACTTCAGTTATAAATCTAATGTGTTTGCTTTTTTAAAGCACTTCAAATACCTGCTCAGATAAGTTTATAACCTTAATAAGCAAAACATTCCCCAGTAAATTAGTAAGTTACAAAATAAATTCTTTAAAAAACTCAAACATTATTAATATTGTGAAATTATTGTACCTTTCAATTTGAAGTCCTATCTTACACTAATTTTATTTTTATTTATTTATTTATTTATTTTAAATTTTTATTGAATCAAAATTGATTATACATATTTTTGAGGTTCAACATTGAGATATGTTGATCAAATCAATATTACTAGCATATATATTGTTACAAATCATAATTACTCTTCATGCCACTTGTCCAATCCCTCCCCATCCCCTTTTCCCTCCCCCATCTAATTACCCTAGATTTCTTCTTTCCCTTTGAAAGAATAATGGTTACTTTGTTGATTTGCTGCCCAAATGATCTGTCCAATGCTGAGAGGCATGATCAGAGCAGATGCCTCTTCTGTCACTCTGAAATGGGCTCTGTGGGGAGAGACATCCTCTTCCTTTCTTTATTTCTGCTGGCGACTCTTCTTGTGTCAATGCACTCCAGTGGCTGGCAGACCATCTGCATGGTGGTTGTGGCATCTAGCCACCTTCATGGCAGCCATGGATATCGTGCTGGCTGTGGTGGGCCACCCACATGGAGGAGATGATTTTGGCATGCTCCTTGGTGCTGGTGGTGTGCCTGGTTGTGGAGAATGTCCTATACCTGGCTCAATACCCCTAGTCCCTGGGCCGGCCCCAAGGCACTGGCAAGGTGTACCTGGTTGCAGGATGGGGGTCTGGTCCCCTTCTCCATGCCCCAGGTCCCCAGGCAGGCCCCAAGGCACTGGCAAGGTGTGCCTGGTTGCAGAGAGGGGTATGGTCTCCTTCTCCATGCCCCAGGTCCCCAAGAGGGCCCTGAGGCACTGGTGAAATGTGCCTGGTTGTGGGAGTGAGGTCCAGTCCCTTTCTCCAGGCCCTGGGTCCCTGGGTGGGCCCCAAGGCACTGGCGCAGTGAGTCTGGTTGTGGGAAGGGGGGTCTGGTCGCCAGCTCCATGCCCCAGGTCCCTGGGGCACTGGCACAGTGTGCCTGGTTGTGTGTGGGGGGTTCCAGTCCCCTTCTCCATGTCCCGGGTCCCTGGGTGGGCCCCAAGGCACTGGCATGGTGAGCCTGCATGTGGGAAGGGGCTCTGGTCCCCAGCTGCTAGCTCTGGGTCCCCAGGCAGGCCCTGAGGCTTTGGTGGTGTGCCTGGATGTGGGAGCGGGGTCTGGTCCTGGCTTCAATCCTCAGATTCCTGGGCAGGGCCCCAAGGTGCTAGTCATGTGAGTGGTTGTGAGTGGGGGTCCTGCCCCTGGCTCCATGCCTCCTGTCCCATGGTGGGCCCAAAGGCATTGCTGGTGTGCCTGGGCTGGAACCAACTTTTTGTCCTATGCTTATTTCTAACATGGAGGAACTTCCTGTGGGAACCAGTACTTGAGCTGCGTGGTTAAGTAAATTGCTGCTTTGCTGCTGTTTCCCTAGGGAAGGCTTTTTGTGCAGCTCAGGGTTCAATTGGTTAAGTAAATTGCTGCTTTGCTGCTGTTTCCCTAGGGAATGCTTTTTGTGCAGCTCAGGGTTCAATGGTTGACCTTATAAGTACTTCGGGCTCTCCAGGTACTCAATGCACCTGGGTTATGTAGAAACTCTGATCTGGGCCTGAGTTTTTTCGTCAAATTGCACCCCATGCAATTCTGCATTCCTGACCAGTCTCCTCTGAGTGGTCCTGAGCTGATTCAGGGGCTGATTGGCTGTCCTTGCTGTGCCCCAGTGTTCTCCCAGTGGGCCTGTCTCCCCCACCACCCATGCCCCAAACACTTCCCATGGGATGGGCCCTGCGCTGGTCGCTTGCAATGACTCACTGGCCTCTGAATGGCTCCCCTTTTTCAGCTGTACTGGTTGCTCGCTCTTGCATGGATCCATGGGAACCCTATTAGTAGTCTTTCTGTCCTGGGGGCCACCAAAGTCCTCTTCTCTCCTGCCACCTCCAAGTAACTCCATCTAAAGGGCACAGCTATGGCTTCTGCCGGCTCCTGCTCCATGTGCTACTGTGTTAAAACAGCTGTGGGCTGAAATGCTGACAGCAGTTTTTTTCTTTCTCTCATCCGGGTTTCTCCTGCCTTCATGAGTTCCATAGGTCTCTCCTCCTCTTCACCTGAGCTCTAGCAGCCCTGGCTTGGCTGATGTTACATTTTTAGTTATAAATTCGTTGATTTGTGGGAGAGAGTGACAAGGGGGACTGTCTATTCTGCCATCTTGACCAGAAGACTCTGTTTGTTTTTAATATTCCTTGTTCAGTCTCCACAATTTGACTAAAACCTCTTTATGATTTGAAATCTTTTTGTATTTGCTGAAAATACTGTTTCTTTAATTTGATAAATGAAAGAAAATGAGCCGAGATGCCGGGTACCATTCAAGCTTTATTAAAGAAAGAGATCTGCCTGGCTGTGCTCAAAATGGAGGACGGCAGCTAACCTAGGGCGGTGGGAGCTTATATTGGTGTGTTGGCTCCAAGAGATGGGTGATGCCATCAAGGAGGGTCATTATGCTAATGTGGATCAGGGTGGAGAACGACGTCCTTGCAGAAGCAAAAGGGGTTTCTGTTTAAGTGGGGAAGCTTCTGTAAAGGGAAGAGGGGAGGGGAGGGGAGGTGGTGGGTGGTGCCATTTTGTACTTGGGTTTGTCTAAAGTGGCACTGGTTATGTTGCAGATCTGTTAATAAATATGCATTAAGATATGTTTTAAGTCCTTTCCCCATGCACGAAATTTGTCAGACCTGTGTCAAATCTAAAGTTTAAGTCCACATGGTTCTTATTGTCTCTGAGAACAAAAATACAGCAGGAAAGATAAATAAGATATGCATATTTGAGTAATATTTATTTATCTTCCTGAGAGCAGGCATGAGACTAGGAGCTAGGGATGCGAAAACAGATTGGACATGGTTCTGGCACTCAAGGATTCACTCACAGTATGGTGGGAATTGTCAATTTCAGCTGACAATCAGATTAATTGTCTGAACTTAACCAAGACACCTCTAAGAGATGTTTGAAAATTCTCATTTAGACATCCTCATGAAAACATAGGCCCAAGATTTCTCTTAAGATCTTCTCTATAAACAATTATTTGAGGGATAAAGAACACTCAGTAATTGGTGGGAGGGAGTAGAAGTCAACGAAAGGATGTGCTAGTTAGCTACAGGTTGGAACTCTAATCCAAATCACCACTTCTAATCCTACTTAACACGCCTCCAGTTCTGAGTCATTTCTTTTTGGGCACATAGGAAATCAGACAAATCCCACTATGCCTATCTGTCCCCTGGATGGAGATTTTCAGGTATAGCAAGTTAGTGCTGCTTCCAGAAGAAGGGGGTTGGGTGGGAGAGGCAAAACCATGCAATTAATTTTCGTGATAGAGATCCTGAAGAAGAAACTAGAGGTGCTTACTGTGATTTCAGTTTAATTGGAAACACACCCTGAGTGTCAGACAAAACCAAAATTGTTGGTTTCATCTGAACTTGGGAAGAATTAGAGACCATGGACTAAATTATGCTGCCCACCCCCACACTAAATGATAAGCACTTATTAACTTCTTCCAGATTTAACTGAGTCTATGAGACAATATAATCTAGTCCTATGAATGTGGCAGAACAGGATACTGAACATTTTGTGGTTGTTACTGTAGCCTGTATGTGTTGCTAACAGTTCTCCTCTATTTCCTGCTGTTTAATTTTTTTTTTTTTAACTTCACTGCCATGTAGTGACGAAATTGAATAGCTTTAGTGATGGCTCACAAGAAGTTTCCTGTGTGATGCTGGAATTGTGAAGGGAAGCCTGACATTATTTATACTCAAAAAAAAAAAAAAGAAAAGAAAAGAAAACCCTAAAAAACAAAAAGAGCTTTTAAGTTAACAGACCTCATATTTTCCCACAAATTCCTTAAATAATTTTCTAACACACTGCATTAACTTACCTTCAAATAATTCTAAATATATCAGCTGTGGCTGTTTGGAGTTCTTGTATTTCAGGAAGAACAGCCTTAGGTGGAAGATGATTGATCTTCGTTTTACCATAAGCCAGAAATGCCATCTTAGCACTGAAATAATATCACATTAAACATGTGTGCTGTATTATGTTAGATTAAATATTCACTGGTTACAAGTGACAAAAAAAACAAAGAGAACTTAAGCAAAACACCAAAGGGGTGGAGGCACTTCTGGGAGAATCCAGGGAAGAGCAGGGTGCCAGACCTCGAGGGGGCAGACCCCAGGGCATCTCTGGAGACCTTGGTGAATGGGCACATATTCAGAGACTTTCTCTTTAGATGGTCCTGGACCAAAGCATCCACTTCCTGGAAGAGATAAGCTGATTATGCTCTCTTTGTTCAGGAGTCACCTCTGGACCAGTGTGAGCCGTGATGATAGGGTAGAACCACATGGCAGAAACAAGGCTGAGAAGCATCCACTCCTTGGGCACAGTGGGAAGTTCTCAGAGAGAAGGGTGGCCGTCCATTGCCCACCACACGTTGACTTTAATACTGTAACCATGAGTTATGACTGAAGGCAAGCTTTGCTTGTTTTCCATGGTCCACAGTAGAGTGATCAAAACATTACAGGGTGTGTTCTTTCCTAACATTCTATTTCTAAGACTTTTTGAAAAAATTAATTAAGTCCTAGTGCAGTGACATGAATCAGGGTGTGACAAATGGAAAATATAGGATGAACCTGGTATCCTGATATGCAGTGTAAGACACTCAAATGCGAGAGACAGACAACTTGCAGTTACTATGAATTTACAATCAAGTCTGAATTTCTTATCTGATTAGCATTGAAAATAGAATTAAAATGTTTTAAAAACGGTCTGAAACATGTCACTAGTATTCTATGCCATAGATGATAATTGGCTTCTAGTCTTGACTGTGTGTATACATGTAGACACATGTACACATATTTTTATATCACTGTCCTTCACATCCAAAAGCTATGCTATTTACAGTCTTTCTAAATATGTAGATGGTAAACCATAATTAACAATGTCTATATTATGTACATGTAACTATTGTTGTTGGAGTTACTATTCCAGTAGCCTGTCCTTATTTGACTCACACAAATGTCTTAGGTTTATTTCCAATAGCTCTAGGATATATTGGATGTGACACATGTAATGCAAGACACATGTAATGCAAGACCCGAGGTGGAAAGATTACAGAATGCTTTTCTAGAAATCCAGAACTCTGCATGCTTGCAGTGACCTCAGAGTCTAACACTTCATTACCAGGAAGAGGGGTGTCAGTCTCTCCCCAACCTTAGTTTCTGGCATTGTTAGAAACGGAAATGTAGGCCAAGTGTGCACAGATTAGTTTCCTGCCTGGTTAATAAATTATCTTCATTTCTAGAGAAGCATAGAAGCAAATCCCTCTTCCAGACCTTGATATATATGAGAATCCTGGAAATCTTCACTCCAGACTGCAACAAACATTTAACATTTCATATGAATAAATGAAGATCTTATCTCTTGAACTATTTATCTCCTTACTATCTGATCAGCTGTGATTTTTTTAATATCTCTCAAAAAAACATACTCTTGGGGGATATTTTTCTTCTTTCCATTATTTAGGAACAGGTGCCTATTTTATTTCCTCTGTTTACCTCAGCCCACACACTGTGAAAACACATTACTCACTCAATTTACACCTCTGAAAGAAAACAAAACACCAAACAGAAAAAAAGAAAAAAAATCTGAATAAAGCAAACTCCATGATCATTAGATCATCAGATTTTTTCAAATAATGTTCATGAGTTTGTATCTCAAAAGCCAGAGTGAAATTCCAGAAACCCCAGGGTAAAAAAAACACTAGAAAGTGACCTGTGCTTTCATTGGAATCTGCAGCATCCACAGGAGAGCCAGTCAAGGTGCCTTTGGCTCTGCACTA
Organism: Galeopterus variegatus; assembly: GCF_000696425.1. Classification (NCBI taxonomy): domain Eukaryota; kingdom Metazoa; phylum Chordata; class Mammalia; order Dermoptera; family Cynocephalidae; genus Galeopterus; species Galeopterus variegatus. The sequence continues at coordinate 110,054 of NW_007727911.1, forward strand.
ACACTCCCCAGTTCCCCAAGGAAGCAAGGGTCATTTCTCCTGCAGGACTTATTTTTGCCCTTTGTTCTTACATTGTGTCCCAGGAAGGCATACAAAGAACTTATGTTCTGCAGTCAACCAAGCCTGGGTTCCAATTGCCCCTTGGACCCTTGACTGAGAGACTGTGACTGAGTCGTGTCATTTGCTTCTTCCTTACACTGGAAATAGCAATATTTGGTTCCTAGACGGTGGCAGGAGGGTAAGGAATAGCTGCAGCACTGAGCACAGCAATAATGGTAATTCTCTTAAGTGATGGTAGCTGCTAGCGATGACCCTGCATTCTGCTCCTAATAGATACCTTCAAACCCCTGGGGGCCCTGGTGGGACAGAGATTATAGTAAGTGGCACCTGAGAAACTTAAACAGCAGTTCTTTCATGTTTCACATAACCTTGAGAAGTGACTTATTTTTTTAAGAAGGTCATGAAATACAGGGAGGGCATCCTACTCTGGCACTTTCCTATCTGTGTTGTGGCAGAGAGAAAAGCCTTGAAATGGGTTCTAGCCTGGAGGTATTGATACTTTTGCTCTCCTGGACACTCAGGAGGGACCTCAGGCTGCAAGAGTCCAGGGGCCTGCTTTCTTCTAAGGAGTAGCCCCCCATGTACTGTACAAGTATTCTCATTTTCATGCCAAATGTTGGTGGGATTGTAAGCCTCTAGGGAACCTTATGCACAGCTTTGTAGACTGGTGTAGACAGTCTAGACAGCAGTCAGGCAGTACTTAGTCACCATGCATGTTTATATACCATATGACCTAACATTTCTACCTTGGGTTCATAGGGGACATGTACAAGGGTTTCCATCACAGTATGGTATACGGAAGCAGTGAGATGGAGCAGACCAGGTGCCCATTACTGCAGATGGGTAAGCTAGACATGGGAGATGCCCACCATGAAGTCCTATGTATATTAGTCTATTTTTGTGTTGCTATGACAGAATACCCAAAACTGGGTAACTTATAAAGAAAAGAGGTTTATTTGGCTCACGATTCTGGGACAGCTGCATCTGGTGTGGGCCTCAGGATGCTTCTACTCATGGCAGAAAGTGGCAGGCAGCCGGGGGATACAAGCAGATCACATGGCAAGAGGAAGCAAGAGAGAGAGAGGGGAGGTGCCAGGGTCCTTTAAACACCCAGCTCTCATGGGAACTAATAGAGTGAGAATCACTCACTATCCCCACCCCTCGTTAATCTATTCATGAGGTCTACCCCCCATGACCTAAACAGCTCTCAGTACTGCCACACTGGTGATTAGATTTCAACATGAGCTTTGGGGGAATAACATATCCAAACTCTATCACTATGTAACAGACTACATGTACACATAGCAATATGGTGGATTTCAAAAACCATGCTGAGAGAATAAAAGAAGACACAGAATAAGATCCATAACACTATATCACTTACACAAATTAAAAATGCATGAATACAAGATAACTATACATTTTACAATAACACATAAAATAATATACATTAAATATATCAAAATGGCAGCATAGGCCATTGAGTTTAAAAATGAGAGTGGGAAATGGAGATAAAAGAGAATGGATAAATAAATGAATGAATGAGTGAATAACAGGAGCTGGGGGCCTGTGTGGAGGAATTGGGGGTATGATTGACTCAGCCCTTTACTTTTGTATTCCTAAATAAAAATTAGTTACATTTTCTGTATGCATGACTTTTAAAAGATCAGGAAGTACTGTTGTAGGTGATGCAAGTAATTCCTTGGAAGCCATCAAAAATAGTAATCAATAGCAATTCAACAACAGTTAAATGTCAAACTGAGAGAGAAAAAATGCAAATGCAAGATGTTGTTCCCATAATAATTATAGAAGGATAATTTGTAAAGAGAGGCCATAACTTTGAATTAGAGTGTTAAAATCAGTAGTACTACTATGATCTGCTTCTACTCACAACACTTCTGACACCAAATATACGGGTTTTTTCCACAGCAACAACCAATTCTCCAACTCTCTAGGCACTAACTGGGTGTCCAACAATTCAATTCAATTCTCATACTCACTATATGGAGTTAGCACAGACCCCACAAGTTAAGGGTATCACTTCAGGTACCAATTTTGAGCCAAGGCATCCCATACTTGTGACTGACCAGCTGTAGTGGATTGAACGGTGTCCCCCCCAGACTCACTGAAACTTAAATGTGTCCCCCAAGATTTATGTATTAGAAACTTAGCCTCCACTGTGACTAGTAAGAGGGTGGGAAATCCTATTATGGTAATTGAAAGGTGGAGCCTTGAAGAGGTGATTGGATTGTAGGACTGTGCAGAGGGAATGGATTAAAAATGGTGGTCAGGGGTGTGGTTCTGAGGACTTTAAAAGGAGAGGAGAGTCTGTCTGTCACTCTCTCTCTCTGCTCTCTCTGCTTTGCCATTTTGTAATGTGATACCCTGCTGTCACTGTTGCCACCACCAAGACCTTCACCAGATGTGTTCCCTGGACTTTGGAATTCCTAGCCTCCAAAACTGTAAGCAATAAATTTCATTTTCTTATAAGTCACCCAGTTCCATGTTATAAGCGACAGAAACAGACTAAAACACCAGCTATAAAGGGATTTCCATGACCCTCTTTGGGTTTAAAAATTTGCTAGAATGGCTCACAGAATTCAGGGAAAAGAGCTTACTTACTGCTATATACTGAACGTTTGTGTCAACCCAAATTCATTTGTTGAAATCCTTACCCGCAAAATGATGGTACTAAGAGGTGGGACCTGTGAAAGGTGATTAGGTCATGAAGGAGGAGCCCTCATAAAAGGGATTCACGCTCTTATAAAAAAGATCCCAGAGGCTCCCTTATTCCTTCAACCATGTGAGGACACAGCAAAAAGACAGCCAGCTCTGCACTAGGAAGCAGGCCTTCACCAGGGACTGAGTCTGCTGGCATCTTGATCTGGGACTTCATAGCCTCCAGAACTGTGAGACACAAATTTATATTGTTTATAAGCTACCCAATCTATGGTGTTTTTGTTACAGCAATTTGAATGGATTGAGACTCTTACTAGTACTGGTTTATTACAAAAGATATTATGAAGGATACAAATAAACAGCCAGAGGAGAGGTATGTAGGGTGAGGTCTGGAAGGGTCTCAAACACAGGAGCTTTCCCTGTGGAGCTGAGTATGCCAGTCTATCAGCACATGGATGCGTTCACCAACCTGGAAGCTCTCCAAACCCCATTGTTTAGGTTTTTTATGGAGACTCTGTTATATAGGCATGATTGATTAAATCATTGGCCACTGCACTGGTGATTAACTTAACCTACAGCCCCTCTCCCCTCACTGGAAGTCAGAGAGCTGGGGCTGAAAGTTCCACCCCTCTAATCATAAAGTTGCTCCTCTGGCAACCAGCCCCCATCCTGAAGCTATCTAGGGGCCCACCAAGAACCACCTCATTAGATAATTCAGATATGGTCGAAAGGGTCTTACTATGAGTAACAAAAGATACTTCTCTCACCTCACCACTGGAAATTCTAAGGGTTTTTAGAAGTTCTGTGCTAGGAACCAGGGATGAGGACAAAATATATAGCTCTCATATCACACTATTATAGCTAGATATGTGATATAATAATTATAAAGAATTTGATAGTAAAAGAATAATCCATTAGGTGATCTGGGAAGGAGACACACACGGTATGAGAATGATTGGGAGCAGTAAGGAGGGTATTTCCCCTTAATCATTACTATTTTGTTTGGCTCACCCATGTCAGCAATGAGGGCCATGTTAGCACTTCTAGTCTCTTCCATCTCCTACACCTGCCTGGTCAAAAATATCTGTGAACTATGTCTACAATCATCATCATGAATCAATTTAATTTGTCTTGAAGGTGACTCTCCAGCTGAGGGCTAGGAGAGAGGAAGGATGCTATTTTGGTTGAACCCTGAGAGATTGGTAGAATTTGGACATATGCTGATAAGTAGAAAGGACATTCCAGGTGTAGGGAACAGCATGATTAATGGCATAGAAATAGGAATGTACAGGGAAAATACAGGAGCCTGTCTAGAAATGAAGAAACAGTAGACTGTGTTATGGAGTTTGGCAGGCCTGGGGTCTAAGGGGGCTCAGACTTCTCCAGCTGAAGTTGAATCAGTGCTGGGGCATGCTGTCTTATGAGTGGGCCAGGATCCAGAAGCTTCTCATTTGAACCTCATGGATTAAAAGAAAAAAAGTTGGGCCGGCCCATGGCTCACTTGGGAGAGTGTGGTGCTGATAACACCAAGGCCACGGGTTCAGATCACAACATAGGGATGGCTGGTTAGCTCACCTGGGAGAGTGTGGTGCTGATAACACCAAGGCCACGGGTTCAGATCACAACATAGGGATGGCCGGTTAGCTCACCTGGGAGAGTGTGGTGCTGACAACACCAAGTCAAGAGTTAAGATCCCCTTACCGGTCATCTTTTTAAAAAATAATAATAATAATAATGAAATAAATAAAAAAGTCAATTACAGTCAAGTGTGGTTTTCATTTTCACTTGATAATTCTTAACTTCTCTCTGGCAGTGCTGCCAGTTTCTAGGTAGGGGTGTCCGTCTCCCCTAGATTCTTGTTATTTGTTTCCTTCTTTTTTTTTTCAACGATAAATCTCTGGTATATTCCAAACCTTGGGACATTTATGTTTCTATTGTCCCTGATACCCACATCTAATGTGTTGTGAAAGGAAAGTGATTAGTTGTCCATTTAGACAAGAGAAACAATTTCTCTGTTCTCAAAAGGTAACAATGTTTAGCACCAAGTGCCAAATATTTTTGTTGCTGTTGTTATTTTTATTTTTTTAGTGACTGGTCGGTATGGGGATACCAAGCGTCAAATGTTTAAAAGTTGAAAATCCTAAATGCTTAGAATATTTTTTAACAGCTTTGTTGATATATAATTAACAGACCATACAATTCACCCACTTAAAGTGTATAATTCAGTGGTTTTTGGTATATGACATTATTCATTTTTAAAAATTGTGGTAAAATGTATGAAACAAAATTCACCACAAAAAAAAAAATTCACCATCTTCACCATTTTTAAGTGTACAGTTCAGTGGCATTAATTACATTCACAAAGTTTGGCAATGATCACCACTATTTCCAGACTTTTATTACCCCAAACAAAATGCTTAGAATACTGCTATACTATAATTAGGCTTAAACTGAAAGAGTTTATTTTGTCAAAGAGGGTGTTTGATGTTATTATCCTCTGCCCCTGGCTGGCCACGCCAAGTGTTCTTCCAACCCCTTCTGCCTACTGGTACCTGAGCTGGGAGCCCCAGCCTTGTGGTGAATCCTGGCATTACTCTCAGGCTCCATTCTGCTCCGTTCCTCTCCAAGTGCACAGCTGGAGTTTCTCTCTCTTCTGGAGATCTCAGGTGGAGGAAATGGCACCAGGCACATGGGCCAGAGGCCTTTCAATACAAGCCCTGCATTTTGCACAGGAGTTTTGGGGCCTGGACCTAGATAAAGGCATAAAGTTTCCCTTCACTATTTCCTATCAGTGAAAGTTCCCTTTCTCCCCATATACCCTAACTGGACACATCTCCCTGACTTACATTAAGGAAAAATACACACATATCTCTTTATTAATGATCTTATCTTCAACTAGATGCCTTGCATGAGCAATATATAGCTTATAAAAGAAACTATACTCTGTTCCCTGGTTCATCTCTTTTTAATTCTAAGTCACCATTCCGAGTCTTTTTTTTTTTTTTTTTTAAAGATGGCCTGTATCTTAACCCTTAACTTGGTGTTGTCAGCACCACACTCTCCCAAGTGAGCCACAGGCTGGTCCACCATTCCAGAGTCTTTGTGTCCCTCAGTATTCTTCATTACAGGCAACAAAAGCCAATTCTGGCCTAAGCAAAAAGGGAAAGAACTGAAAACATATTGGGTGGCTCGCAGAATCACAGGAAGCCTAGGCTTCCAAGGGCAAAGGAGGCTGCATACTGGGGTCCCAGAACTTGTCTGGGCAAGTCATTGTTGCTGCCAATGAAGAACCACAGCTGCCACCCCCACCAACACGGCACATTGGATAGTGCTGCTGTCCTCACTGCCTTTTGAAACTGGGTGTTGCTACCAGAATGGATTTACCACTCTTCCAGTGCCTTCACTCACTAGCTTAAATCTGGAGCTGGTGCATCTGATTGGCCAAACTTTGTCCTGCAGAGTAGATGAATACTTGGCTTTTTAGTATCCAGAGTGGGAGGTGAACCATGTTTCCAAGAGTGAGGATTTCCACAAACATAGGAAGACAGTTCAGAGAGTGAGCATCCAAAAAAGTTACGAATGTCTCTTACAGGTAGAAAGTATCTGGTGATCTGTACTGATCTGAGTCACAGCTTAATTTCATCCAACTTAGAAAAATGTTCTAACCGGGCCGAGCCCGTGGCGCACTTGGGAGAGTGCAGCGCTGGGAGCGCAGTAGCGCTCCCACCGCAGGTTCAGATCCTATATAGGGATGACCGGTGCGCTCACAGCACTCACTGGCTGAGCGCAGTGCGGCCGGTCTCAAAAAGGACAAAAAAGAAAAAGAAAAATGTTCTAACCTAGAGTTAGTTGGCCTCCCTTTAGTACTGTTACTAAAATAAAAAGATATACTTGGGCAATTCATTTTAGCAAGTTCTTTTAGTGAAGTAAAAATTCTGACATCAAGCTCCATAACTTTTTAAAAAAGATGACCAGTAAGGGGATCTTAACCCTTGGCTTGGTGTTGTCAGCACCATGCTCACCCAGTGAGGCAACCGGCCCTCCCTATACAGGGATCCAAACCCATGGCCTTGCTGTTATCAGCACCGCACTCTCCCAAGTGAGCCTCAAACCCCATAGTTCTTTTATTTTCCAAGTTCATGTGGTTGTGTTTGAAATACAACTATGGAGCAAGTCTTTTCATAGTAAGCTTAACTACAGCTTATCTCCAAGATTCTAACTTGATTCCTATTCTGAGCCAATATTTACAGTTTCATAATTTTCAAAGTTTGTTTTCAATTGCCTTTTCTCCTTTAACCTGGCACTGTTAGATTTTTTTTTTTAAGTATATTACTACAAGGTATAAAAAGAGAAAAAAGAAGTTAGAACAAGAAGGAAGTACAGGGGAAAAATACTGGTTTTTTTTTAACCGAATCCTAAGCTAACAAGGATATTTGTTAGGTGGAACCAGTAGTAGTCTATTCATATTGCACTATTTCTCAGGTGATAGGATAATCGTATTTCTCTTCTGTTAATAGTCTTTATTTGTTTACCTGTTAGAAGATTCACTCTATTTTTTCTGTGAAATCCCTAAATCTTAGTGTGCTTTGCTTGTGTCCTATTTATCTTACATCTTTTTAATGATTAATAACACTTGAGCTGTCGCTATTGTTGTACGTTGAATGTACCCACTCACGGTTTCCTGTAGCTTTATGGGGAAATACACCACATTTACTAAATGATTTTGTATCCCACTTCTGCCCTCAAAACTCTAAGTGAAATCGATGAGAGAGACTCAGTGTAGAAATTAGGTACCTGTCTATCATTAGACTACTGTCAATTACAAAATAGATTGGATTCCAGACCTACCAATTTTCCTGGATAGAGAAGAAAAGATGTTTTAGGTAAGATAACAGGGATCAGTGAAAGAGAGAGCATGGTTGGGAGAGGGAGGAGGTAATTTGCGTAATTTGCTTTCAAATTTTACAAATTCCTGGCTCAAGGTGGTACTGAAGCCTGTTCTTGTCTCTTCCTAGGAAGACAAACATCTCTGGACTCCTCAAGCCAGAGGATGCAGGAAGAAGCTGGTGTGGGCAGGAAGGGGGGAGGCCAGCCAGACGGTGGGGGCATGGAGATGAGGGTGAGGGTGAGAGTGCTGCTCAGCTTTTCTTGCCTCATTGGAAGCCAGTGGCAAGCAGATGGCTGCACCCTTAATGTCACCCTTTTTCAGTCCAGCAGGCAGTAGTGGTTGATCTTGTGGTCACACAGAAAGCATGCATCTTTTTATTTTTTTTCTTCAAAATATGGGAGGGGTGGAGGGACATACAAAGAGAAAAATCTAGATTTAAATATATGTATCTAAGAAAAGTAGACCTTATCTCCTCCTATCTTTTTCAATAATTAGGTGCGTGTTCATATTTTGACAACGTAAGCTGAAAGTGGTTTATTATTTCTATTACCAAAATCAATTCAAACTAATAAAACTCTGCCTAGATATATAAAAAATTATCACTAAAATGGTACAGCTGGCTATGAAGTCCAAACTCAAGAGCTATCTCATTTTGTGTTCGGAGAGAGGTTGGCTGCCAGGTAGTTGTGAGAAGATTTAGCAGAATATGTATCCGAGGTCCTAAGACAGGACTTTCTTCACATCCTGTCAGTTTCTGTGGGGTGGAAGCTGTGCCTTGATCATTTCATAAGTTCTCTGGAGCTGGCTATATTGGCATTTACTGAAAGTTTGTTAAATTGAATCAGGTTACAGTAAGTTAATCACTACATGTATTATTCAGTATTTGTATAAATACTGACTCTTTGCCAAGATAAACATTAGTGAGCATAACAAAGTAAAACAGTTAATATTTTGAAAACACAATGTGTAACCAGCACTGATTTTTTTCTCGGTACCAGTATAATGCTTTATGTACTAAATTAACTAGTCGTTTTCAAAATTGGAAAGTAAAGATCCTAAAATCTATTTTTGTAGAGGAAGGGAAAGGAATAAATATTTACTGAGCACAGCCTATGTGCCAGTTACACTTTACATACATTAGCGTATTCAATCCTTTCAACATCCTATAAGGTAGTTCTTTCTCTGCTTTTCACATATGAGGAAGTGCAGGTTCACAGATGTTAAGTAACTTGCTAGAGGTCACATGGTGAATGGCTGAGCAGGATTCACACTTGGGTATGCCTGACTCTAAAGCCTGTGCTGTCCTGCTTTTATTGACCTGATCACCAATACATCCAAAGTTCCCTCAAGTACTCTCAGCTTTATTTGTGTAATGACTGGTCAGATCAGCCCACTCTACCTCCAAAGCCTTCTCCATGCTCCTTCTCACCCCCAGCTCAAAGAGCAGAAAGAGATCTGGCATCCAGATTGTCAGCTGCTTAACTCTGCTACATTCAAATCATTTGGGGGCCTTTAAATGACAAAGGGAGCTTTGGCCGCTTAGCTCAGTTGATTAGAGTGTGGTATTAATAACACCAAAATGTCCAGGGTTCAATCCCTATATTGGCCAGCCACCAAAAAAAAAAAAAGATGAAGGGAAGTGAAACGATTTATTGTCCATGATCTGGCACAGATATTCATTCTGCTTCTAACATGCAATTCTGTAACCACCTTCTGCCAAATTTCCAAATCTTCACATTGACCTTTTGCCTGCTAATATGCGATACAGGTATCTTATTGGTTGACATCCTTTAGATCTAGTAACATGTCTGATGTTAGCTAGATTCCATCTGGGGCAGGTGATACATCTATGGTTCTCTTTCTCATTGCTTAGCATACCACACACAATATTTAAAATGTGTGTTTTAATTAAGTGCTTATTAGAGTACTTTGCTCAAAGGAATTAGGGAATAATATCTCTTTATAAGTTAGACTCATGAGAAATGAGAGACTGGTGAAAGGCCGGGGACCTAGATAATGCATTGTTCTATATTGGGTGCCCTTGGACAGAAAGTTGACAGCATCTTGTCACTGTTGTGTCCCCCCCAGGAACAATTTGCTGCCTTAAGGAGTCATGATTTGGTTGAAAAGATAGACCAAAAACCAATATGCTGGTTTCCAAATGACTGCTATCAATGTTCACAGGAAGAATAACACCTTAATTATTTGGGGGTAAAGCAGACATTTTTGATTCACTTTACTTTTAAAAAATAAAAATGCTGACTCATCCCTGTGACTTTGTGACTTCCCTTTTCTCTATGACTATTGACTTTGAGATCAACCCAACTTAAATTCTTTAAAGGAAGTATATAGTAAATGAAAGAATCTGAGAGGTCAGGATTAGAGAAATGAAACCTATTTCTTATAAATGACAACAGCTTTCTGGAAACTTTGTGAAGGAGTCGATTCAAGTTACCATAGGGTGATTTTTCCAAGTGAATGCAGTTAGTGAGGGCACTTTTCTGCAGTCACAGCTGTCATGGCAGGTTGTCTGATCTAGTTACTTTTGGTACAGGATCGAGCTCATGCTTATGTAGTTCTGGGTGTAACTCAAGAGTCCCAGCAAGACTAAAGGTAGCATCTATGTCCTGTACTTCCTCTGTGTTCTCCACAGCGGTGTCTCATAACTCTATCATCCCATGATCTCTTTTGATAAACATAAAAGTCTCATCTGCCCCCAAATCTAAGAAAGCCCCTTAGGGTGCTATCTGTCTGTCCTTCCTCTTACCTCCAGTTAAGAACTATAGTTTTAAAAAGCCTCTCTGACCAAAAAGATTTAGTCAAACTTTACTTTTTAAAATAGGTATTATGAAAATAAGAGAGATGCTTTTGTTTTCCAAATATAAAATTATATTTTAATATTAAATATCCTTTGTAAGTCACAATGCTCCCCCAGATTCTGATAATTCTTCTTCCTTACCTTCTTCCTCACTCCCATCACCCTTGAAAATTACTTATCTACCCTTATTGAATTAAACTTGTGGAGTGCTTTCAGTTGTTTAGAAAGTTGTTATATTATTAAAAGAATTTAGGCCCCTATATGACTAGAGATTGTATTTATGTCTGATCAATGGAATGATCAGCGCCCAAATTTGTAAGCTCATTAAATAAAACCAATGTAGTAATGAAAAACAGAATTTCATAGGTAGAAACTATTGTCTTAGATTTCCTTCTTTTTTTTTTAAGTTCCTGGTTTCATAGTATTGATATTCATATTCCAACCTTTCAAAGACAAAAATGGCAGAAGCCCTCTTCAAGTCATCTGTTTCACCCTTAACTCCTGTTTTCATTACTCAAATACATCTTTTACATCTGATCAAGTCAAAGGCTTAAAAAAAATTCTGATTGTGTACAATTCCTGTCTCCCGAAAAAATCACACAGGTTCTATGGCATGGATATAAAAAACGAAGAGTCCACAGAAAATTTAGAATTCAAGGAACAAATAAGGTGAAAACTTTATTTACTTACAAAAAAAAAAGCTTATGAGTTTGTTTATTTGTTTTGGGGGGGAGGGGCTGGCCAGCAGTTTTTAAATCTAATATATGAGACCAGAATATGTATTCCTTTTTAAAATCATGGTAAAATTTACATATGGTGAAATGTGCAGATCTCAAATGTACAATTTAATGTTTTGATAACTATGTACCCATGTACCCATGATCCCAGTCAAGATATAGAACATTGCTGTCTTTCCAGAAATTTCTTTAATGCCCCCTTCCAATCAATCCTCACCCCGGTAGGAACAATTGTTCTGATTTCTTTCACTGTAGATTAGATTTACTTGTTCTTGAACTACATGCAAAGGAATCATACAACATGTACTCTTTATTGCCTGGCTTCTATTGCTCAATACAATGTTTGTGAGATTCACCCATGCTGTTAAATGTATCTGTAGCTCATTCTTTTTAATTGCTGAATAGTTCTTATTACACAATCTATTTTTCTATTCTCCTGTTGATGAACATTTAGATTGTTTAGTTTTGTCTATGCAGGGGAGGAATAACTTTCCTCGCCCCTCGTAGGTTCTGTGGCTGAGCCTGAAAATTAAACTGACATGAGACAGATCAATAAGAGAAAAGAATACAAATTTCATTTAATATTTTTTCCTGTTCTAGGAGCCTTCATGGGAAAAATGAAGAGCTGGAGACATGGTTAGGACTGAGAGCTTATACAAGAGGGTCTTAAGTGTTAAAAGTTTCATGGAAAGATTCATATTATCTTTTTGTTTTATTGAGACATAATTGATTGTACATATCTGTGGTGTACTGTGTTGAATATCAATACCTGTGTGCAATAAGTGATGCCCAAGTCAAGATAATTAGTATATTCACTATTACACAAAGTCCTAATTTTTTGTGGCCCTTTACCAGTTTCTCACTACCCCTGCCCCCTGTATTATCTTGTAATTCTATTTTTTCATGAACTTTTTGAAGTACCCTCCTATACCTTTTTTTTAACAAAAGAATGGTAGATTTGTGGAGAAGTGCCAGGAAAAGGGGCTTAAGTTTCTAGGGGTGGTAAATTATGGAAAAGTTACTAGGAATATGAGTATATGTGGGAAACTAATGAAAGATAAGGATTATTTTAGTAAGTTTGTGCAGGTTTATTTCGTGGACTCCCAGTCTTTGGTGATAAGAATATTCTTCTCAGCAATGTCAAGGGTTTGGATCCCTGTACCTACCAGCTGCCAAAAAAAGAATATTCTTCTTTTCCTGGTACAGAGAGGGCACCTTTCTCATGGGAAATTTTATGCTCTTCTTTTAGGCAGAAAGGGGGAGGGCAGAGAGCCCTTCTTGAATCTGATATTTCTCAAGTACCTTCAGCTCAAAATATTCAATATGCCAAAGTGGCATTTTCAGGGATGGCATGTTCTAAACCCCTTCAGCTATTATAAATAAAGCTACTGTCAACTTCTTGTACAAGTCTCTTAGTGGACATATGCTTTCCTTTGTCTTGAAATTGAAATTGCTGGACTGCATGGTAAGTGTATTTTCAACTTTATAAAGAACTGTCAAGGGGCTGGCCAGTTAGTTCAGTTGATTAGAGCATAGTGTTGTAACACCAAGGTCAAGGGTTTACACTCCCATCAACAATATATAAAGGTTTCAGTTGCTCCTCTACTCAATATATATGTAAACCAGTGAGGTTCTTATTTAACTTTTCAGAGACTTTAATGGAATATTTTTGGTAGCATTAAATCTCAGGTATGTGGGTAACCAAATTCTTGATATTCTTGTAGTTATCAATGTGAATAATCAAAGTACACAAATATCAATGTTTCATACAAAATATAGAGTTATCTTACAGTATGATAGTTCTGTTTCTGAAAAACTTCTATGTAAAGCTAACTTTTGTAATTTAAATCATTTGCTATAACACCAAAGTCAAGGGTTTATATCATTTGTTATAATAACAAGGTCAAGGGTTCAAATCTGTATACTAGCCAGCTGCCAAAAAAAAAAAAAAAAAAAATCACTTGCTAAGATAAATCTTCCCAGCCTGTCCAGTTAGCTGAGGTGGTTAGAGCGCAGTGTTAAAACACCAAGGTCAAGGGTTTGGATCTTCGTATAGGTCAGCCACCAGAAAAAAAGTTAAAAAAAAAAGATAAATCTTCCCCTATTTTTTTCTTATGCCTTCATAATTTATTTTTATTTTATTTTTTTACATTTATCAGTTTATTATTGGCCTTCATAAGTTATGACTTGATTGCTTAATCTATTTATTCATGTGTATACATTTTATTTACACACAAAAAAAACCAATATCGTCACTGAGGAAAGGAACCATATCTCACACTTTTAAAAAATCTCTTTCAGGGGATGGCCTGTGGCTCACCTGGTGTGGTGCTGATAACACCAAGGCCACGGGTTCGGATCCCTATATAGGGATGGCTGGTTAGCTCACTTGGGAGAGCATGGTGCTGACAACACCAAGTCAAGGGTTAAGATCCTCTTACCGGTCATCTATTTAAAAAAAAAAATCTCTTTCAGGCTGGCCTGTTAGCTCAGTTGGTTAGAGTATGGGGCTGATAACACCAAGGTCCAGTGTTTGATACCTGTATTGCCATGTGCTAAAAACAAAGCAAAGGGCCGGCCCGGTGGCGCACTGGAGAGTGCGCTGCTTGGGAGTGCGGTGGTGCTCCCGCCGAGGGTTCGGATCCCATGTGGAGACTGGTTCCCGCTCACTGGCTGAGCGCGGTGCGGGCGCAACACCGAGGGTTGCGATCCCGTTGCCGGTCAGTAAAAAAAACAAAAAGGAAAAAAAAAAAAAAAGAAAAGGCCTCAGAAATAGGCCTCAGAATCAAGTTTCCTCTAACCTGTGGTGCTCCCGCCGAGGGTTCGGATCCCATGTGGAGACTGGTTCCCGCTCACTGGCTGAGCGCGGTGCGGGCGCAACACCGAGGGTTGCGATCCCGTTGCCGGTCAGTAAAAAAGACAAAAAGGAAAAAAAAAAAAAAAAGAAAAGGCCTCAGAAATAGGCCTCAGAATCAAGTTTCCTCTAACCTGTCTTGTTCATCACCCCAAGCACAGGGAGGGAATTTCTCTGGAGTTTCCTTATCTGACTAAGAAAGCTTCTTTTTAGAAGGAATAAAATTGTCTTAAGGTCCCCTCCCTAGGAATTCCATCAAATCATCAGGAAAGATCAACCTCCAGAGAAAAGAAGAAAATGCGAGGTCACCACACCTGGACAGACTTTTTTACAAGATAACATCTGCCTCTCAGCTCTCAGGCTCATTCCCTAATAATCATTCACTGTCCTTCAAAAGAACTGTCTACATTCCCCTTCTCCCCTCTCCACTATGAAAACTGGCATATATACTTCTACACCCCACTGGGTTACTGGGAAATTACTCTCTTGCAATTCCCCTGTGCATTGCCCCTTCCCAACACATTAAAATAAAATTTGTTATGCCTTTTCTTTATAATAATATGTGTTTATCAGTTGATGTTTCATAGAACTTTCAGGGAACTGAAGGAGAAGTCTTCCCTTGGTCTCTATAGAGAGCCATCTGCTTCTGTCTTGCCTTGTCTCCATTCTGTGGTGGCTTTCTCTAGATGTGACTTATTGTGATCCTCAAGTATGCTGGCCTCTGTCATGTCTGCTGTCTGTGCTTATACTGAGTTGTCTGTGATTCTGCCATGCCTCAAGTGGGCAGTACATCAGGTCAGCCTGCTCCATCCTTGTCCCAATCACTCATTCCAATCTGCTGGCCTTCATTAGCCCCTCCACACCCTTCTTATGAGTGTAGGGAAGAGGTATTAGTTAGTATTCTTTCTCCAAAGAAACAGAGCCAATAGGGAGTGTCTGTGTGTGTGTATGTGTGTGTGTGTGAGTGTCTGTGTGTTTATGTATTTACTCATTTTAAGAAACTGGCCCAAATAATTAAGGAGGCTGGCAAGTCCAAAATCTGCAGAGTAGGCCAGCAGGCCGGAGACTCAGGAACAGCCATGTTGCAGTTCAAGTCTGAAGGCTGGCTGCTCCTAGGATTTCCTCTTGCTCTTCTGTTCTACTGAGGCCTTCAACTGATTGGATGAGGCCCACCCACATCATGAAGAGTAAATCTGCCTTACTCAGAATCTACTGATTTATGTATTTTTTAATTCTTTTGGTGGCTGACTGGTATGGGGATCTGAATCCTTGACCTTGGTGTTACAACATCACACTCTAATGAATTGAGCAAACTGGCCAGCCCAAAATCCACTGATTTAAATGTTAATCTCATCCCAAACACCCTCACAGAAACATGCAGAATAATGTTTGACCAAACATCCAGTTACTGTGGCCCATCTAAGTCAACACACAAAATTGACCATCACAGCTTAGGCTATTCTGCATTCTGCTCTCACACCCATTGCTGTGATCTTTTTGAGACTGCCAACTACCATAGTTCTAGAGAAGGCCGCATTTGGATTCTGTTCTACTGCACTGAGGTGGAGGGAACAGGGGACTTTTCAATGGTGCACAGACCAGCTCTACTCTTGGATCCTCAACCCCTACCCTCAATTCAGCCCGAGAGTGGGACAAGGGAGTGTGAATCTCTTAGTGCATCTGGCTTCAAACACTTCTTCCTTCCCCCGCCAGGAGGCTTTTATTGGGGCTGAGGCTGGGGTGGTAGAATGGGAAGATATTGGGATGTAGGTGACTGGTTCAGACTACTTTTCTTTTCAAATCTTTCACATACCTGTGTCAGAGCTATTGAAATTAAAAGCAGAGAATTGTGTGCTTGTCTTTAGCCCTGGTTTGATGATGCTGTTTTGGGAAAGTTGGCACCCCAAAGTTAGGGATAATGGGGAAAAGAAAACACACTGACACCTAGTTGAAACTTCATCCTATTATTTCACCAACTCTCTCTCTCTCTCTCATTGGTTAAATAATATACATATAATCACATATATATGATTATATATATCATCAACTATGCAAATATTGTATTTTTCTTTTTCCTCTACTTTCTTGAACTTAGCTACAGGGTCTGAAAAAACAGTGTCCTTACCTTTTCAGATTGACTCAAAAGTCTTACGGGGGAATTTTAGGCAACATGAGAGAGGTAGGCTGGTGGAGAAGATATTTTAGCCAAGAAGAGAGTCTCATTTCTTTTTTTCCTTTCTTTCTTTTTTTTTATTATCTGACCGGTAAGGGGATCGCAACCGTCAGCATGGTGTGGTCCGCACCACGTTCAGCCAGCGAGCGCACCGGCCATCCCTATATAGGATCTGAACCCACAGCCTCGGCGCTACCAGCACCGCACTCACCCGAGCGAGCCACAAGCGAGAGTCTCATTTCTATAGTTGAAGAATTAAATTAATAAATTAAAATACTATTGGATAGAAATAAACCATACATCAAGATAAATAAAATGACTGAGTAAAGACTGATCATGAAAAAGGAAAGCCCTTAATTCTTTGAGCTGGAACAATTCCAATCAGATGAGGAACAGCTGAATTACGTGTAAACCTTACACTTTGACACCAGTCATTTATTTTTTTACCACTGTAAAGGCAAAGTTGCACACCATAGGATGAAGGAGCATACCTTTGTAAGATAAAAACTGTGAGAAAATCAGATGCATAAGTACTAAGTTTAAGAAATGTTTTAAAAGTATCCTAAAATAGGCTAGCTTGTTAGCTCAGTTGGTTAGAGCGTGGTGCTGATAACAACAAGATGCAGGGTTTAGATCCCTGTACTAGCCAGCTGCCATTCCCCCCCCCCCAAAAAAAAGGTTAAAATAATTTAAAGAAAAGTATTGTAGTGTTATGGCCATATTTGGGCATAAAGTGAAACTGAAATGCAAGGGTGCAAATTGCTCTCTTTTTGACTAAACCATAGGCTATCAGTAAGATGGAACTGCTGAGTTAAAAAGAAAATAACTCCACCAATCCTACTATTGCCAAATGTCCAGATCTTAACAAGCATATTTAGAAAACAATTTTGAGCAATATATAAACTTCAGGTAGCTATGCTATGAGAACAATGACATAGAGCTGACATAGAGCTGAGGAAAAAAGAAACAAACAAACAAACAAACAAACAAACAAACAAACCCCCCAAAAACTCCTAGGCTCTTTTTAAAACACAAAAATCAAAATCAGAGTTGGAAGAGATTGTGGATAGCCACCTTCTTTTTTTTTTATTTTATTTTTTAAAGATGACCGGTAAGGGGATCTTAACCCTTGACTTGGTGTTGTCAGCACCACGCTCACCCAGTGAGCAACCGGCCATCCCTATATGGGATCCAAACCCATGGCCTTGGTGTTATCAGCACCGCACTCTTCCGAGTGAGCCACAGGCCAGCCCTGTGGATAGCCATCTTCTGAAATGTGATTTATTCTTACACTTTTATGATAATTGGAAAAAGGGTCAATTTTGCAAAGTGTTTTAAATGAAACAACCTGGCCAAGAATAAGAGCATGCATTCATTTATTTCTTCATTCATCCATTCAGCAAACATATTGAACAGATATTGTTTAGCAATTTTTTTTCATTTTCTACCATAGTATACTCAGCTATCTGCCAGCTGTCACTTCCCTCTCCTGGGACAAAAGTGGGTTACTGCTAGCTTTCAGTCTCTCCTCTCCCTTTCCCTGCCTTCCCACCCCCATCCAACTTTGGGCCCCTTCTGCCCAGATCTCTTGGGTATCTTGTATTTTTCTGCTCCAGATCCAAATGACATACATAAGTAGGACAAATGTCAAGTAAGTTTTCTATGTGTAGTGAGGTAGCTTGTATTGTAGGAGTATGGAGAAAAGGAACGATGGCATGGAATGTGGAGGCTTGGTGGGGATACACATGGCCTAACCAACAATTAGGATATGTGTCCTGACAAGTAAGTGAAGGTTTACAGGAAAAACAAGGCACGATATTTGAAATCACCATTATCCTAATAAATGCAGAAATACTGTCACCAAATTTACATAATGTCTGTTACTTCTTTTCTAATTCATGAAGGAAAAAAAAATTTTTTTTTAAATATCTTTATTGATATTTAAATCACATACCATAAAGTTCACCCATTGAAAGTGTACAATTCAATGTACATTCACAGGGTTGTGCAATCATCATCACCATTTAGTTATAGAATATCTTCATCTTTCCTAAAAACAAACCATTAAAGCCAGCCTGTGGCTCACTCGGGAGAGTGCAGTGCAGATAACACCAAGGCCATGGGTTCAGATCCTATATAGGGATGGCCGGTTTGCTCACTGGCTGAGCGTGATACTGACAACACCAAGCCAAGGGTTAGGATCCTCTTACTGGTCATTTGACAAAACAAAAGAAAACAAAACAAAAAAACCCCAAACCATTAGCTATTACTCCTCGTTCTCCCCTATTCCCAGCCCTAAGTATCCACTAATCAACTTCTTGTCTGTTTTGATTTTATTTCATATCAAGAATCAAATGGAATCATATAATTTATGGTGTTTGTGACTGTTTTTTTTTTCTCATTTAGCATAATGTTTTCAAGGTGCATTTATGTTTAGCATGTATCAATATTTCATTCCTTTTTATTGCCTAATAATATTCCATTGCATAGACATACCACATTTTATATTGCCATTCATTAATCTATGGGCATTTGGATATTTTCTACTTTTTGGCCATTATTAATAATGCTGCTATAAACATTCATGTACAAGCTTTTGCATATGTTTTCATTTGTCTATGGTATATATCTAGGAGTAGAATTTCTAGATCATATGGCAACTCAATGTTTAACTTTTTGAGGAACAGTTGTTTTCCACAGCAGCTGCACCATTTTAAATTCCCAGCAGCAATGCACTGAGGGTTCCAAGTTCTCCACATCCTTGCTAACACTTGTTATTGTCTGTTTCTTTGATTATTGCCCTTCTAGTGGGTGTGAAGTGGTGTTTCATTGTGTTTTTGATTTGCATTTCTTAATGGCAAATTATGTTGAGCATCTTTTCAAGTGCTTGTTTTGCATGCTGGCCAGTAAGGGGATCTGAACACTTGTCCTTGATGTTATAAGTACCACACTCTCCCAAGTGAGCTAACCAGCCAGCCCCCTTCTGTGCATATTAGTAAACATGATGCTTCATGAAGGAAAATTTTGGAGGTGATGGGATTTCAGGAATTATTTGAATGAAGAGAGCTGGACAAACAGTAGGAAAGAATAGGAGAGAGGCAGAAGCAACGAGGAGACGGGAGTGACCTGAGCACACAGCCACCATGAGCCTCCTCAACAAGTCCAAGAGTGAGATGACCCCCGAGGAGCTGCAGAAGTGGGAGGAGGAAGAATTTAACACTCCACTCTCAGTGCTCACGCAGTCAGTCAAGAACAACACCCAGGGGGCCGGCCCGGTGGTGCACTGCTACAGTGCGCCGCTTGGGAAGTGTGGCGGCGCTCCCCCCGAGGGTTCGGATCCCACATACAGACCTGCCGCTCACTGGCTGAGCGAGGAGCGGGGGCAACACCGAGGGTTGCGATCCCGTTGCCGGGCCCGGTCCGGTACGGGCACGACACTGAGGGTTGCGATCCGTTGCCGGTCACGAAAAAAGACAAAAAAAAAAAAAAAAAAAAAAAGAACAACACCCAGGGCCGAGCCCGTGGCGCACTCAGGAGAGTGCAGGGCTGGGAGCGCAGCAACACTTCCGCTGCGGGTTCGGATCCTATATAGGAATGGCCGGTCTGCTCACTGGCTGAGCGCATGTGGGCAACACCACACCAAGGGTTGCGATCCCCTTACCGGTCATGAAGAAGACAAAAAAAAAAAAAAAAAAAGGAACAACACCCAAGTGCTCATCAACTGCCAAAACAAGAAACTCCTGGGCTGCGTGAAGGCCTTCGACAGGCGCTGCAACATGGTGCTGGACAACGTGAAGATGTGGACTGAAGTTCCCAACAACCGCAAGGGCAAGAAGAAGTCCAAGCCAGTCAACAAGGACCGCTACATCTCCAAGATGTTCCTGTTCCTGCGCCGGGACTCGGTCATCGTGGTCCTGCGGCATCCGCTTACTGCTGACAAGTAGGGGTTCCCTCCCCGCTGTCAGAACTCATCCCCCACCTTGCAAAGACTGCCCTTCGTGATGGGAATAATAAAGTCTTGTGTGATTTTTTCTAGTGGTAAAAAAAAAAAAAAAAAAAAAAAGTAGGGAAGAAACAGTACTTCCATCTACAGAGTCAGGTATGGGAAAAACCAAGAAAATAGGAGGTGTGCATTTAGTAAGGCATCTGACCTAAAATGTGCACAATTGCTGAAGGCTAACAGATTTTCCATTGTTTTTCATTGCTTTTGATTGAAGACACGGGATTACTATTAGTAAGAGTTACTATTTAGCCATCATATATTACATGTCTAACATATTGCATATATTCTTTTATGTAGTCTTTACAATCCCCCAGCAAGTAGGAATCATTCCCATTTTCCTAAGAGGAAACCAAGGAATAACTTCCTTAAAGTTACACAGTTATCAACAGCAAATCCTCAGCTATAGGAATGCAATGTATTTGTTTCAGGTAGTAAGATACAATGTGAGTTTCCTAAAAGAATATGAGATTGAGGGACTCATCAAAAGAAAGCTTCATGAGGTTAAGAGCAGTAGAGATCATGGCTGAAATCACTTGACATACCATCTTAAAACTTCACAAATAGGGTTTGGATCCCTGTACTGGACAGCCTAAACAAACAAACAAAAAACCAACGACAAAAAAACCCAAGCACTTCAAAAACGGACAGAAAATAATTTTGAAAGAAAATTTCCATGTAGTGTTTTTTTTTTTTTTGTCTTTTTCATGACCGGTAAGGGAATCACAACCCTTGGCTTGGTGTCGCCCACGGGGTCGGCCCTCCATGTAGTGTTTTAAAGATTGAGGTAAAAGGGAGCAAGAAATGAAAACTGTAAAGCCAATGGATTAACCACACTATTAGTCAAGGGGAAAGGACCTCAACCCAGTGAGTGAGAGCAGATCTACATTCCAATCCTGATTCCACAGCGTTGGACCCAGCACTCTTTTCTTTTTTTGGCCAGTTTGGGGATCCGAACCCGTGACCTCAGTGTTACAAGTCTGTGCTCTAACCAACTCAGCAACTTGCCAGCCCAGCCCTCACCTTCTTTAAGCCTCATTTCCTCTTTAGTAATTTGTGGTTTTTTGATTTTTGGCGGCTGGCCTGTACTGGGACCCTTGATCTTTGTGTTATAAAACCTCTCTCCCACCGGACCTCCTTGTCAGTAATTTGAATTTTCAAGATCCCTTTAAATTATTTATATTATTTTAACTCAAATTAAAATCGAAGCTTTTCAACTGTAATTCTCAACGAAGTGAAAGAAGGAAGTATTTTAGGCAACAGGACAGGAACTAGAACGGTAAGTAAGGAGAGTATCATCATTTGCAGAGTGCCAAAAGTTCAGCGGGATGAATATACGTGCAGCCCAGTGCTCTTCACCAATTCTTATGTACGTTAATTGATTAACAGTTAAAGAACGTCCTGCTCTCCATTTCTGCTATTATTAAGGTAACTAACCTTTAATTATAGAAGCGTTCCTATTAGGTTGTGAGGTGGTCACCTACGCTATAGTTACGGGCTAGGTTCTGGAGACAATTAGCAAGCACCCTGGGTTCAAATGCAGTCCTGTCGTCTGCTCGGCGGCCTTAAGGAAATTAAGCTATAAAATGGATGAATTTGCAAAAATAAATAATCCATTTTCCACACCACAGGGCGTTGTGAAGACGGATAATCCATGAAAATCCCAGCGCAGGGCACATAGTAAGTCCCAATGAACGTTAGCCTAAAAGTTAAAAACTTTTCAAAGGGATTAATGGACTTCTATTAGGACGAGCTCCTAACAACATACTGAGGGACCTCCTTTACAAGCAAAAAGTTATTTCAACTTAAATTTTCATACATTCAGATTTTTAGGCATCTGATTTTGATGAGGTAGGACAACAGCTTGTGCTCCTATTTACTCAGTCATATGCTAATCAAATCATTTGTGAGCTGTTTTTGATTTTACAAACCCTTAAATTGTTAGGAAACAAACGGATCGGGGACAGCCCATCAGGATTGGCAGCAAATAATTTAAAATCAGGGTTGCTAATTTTTCTGTGATAATAAGTCGGCTTCAAAACACAAGTATGTCAATTTTGTGATACACCGTTGCCCATCCCAGAGAAAAATAAAGGCTTGCATTGGGAACCAGCAAGCAGGAAGTTTTGAACGTCGGACTCTAGAGAGGCCGGGCCTCCAGGCCGTTCCCCCAGCTCTCTCGCCGGGCGGGAGATAAGGTCACGGTGTCCGCCGTAGCCCGGGCCTCTTCGAGTTTCGCCTGTGGCTGCTTGGAACGTTGACTTTTGAATTTCCCTGAACCGCCGATTGTGGGCGGCGGCGCGGACCCGCCCCGGAAACCTCCGGGCTCTTTCCCGCCACTCGCAGGCCCGGCCCCCCAAGAGTCCCCGCGGGCTGGCGGGAGGGCCTGGCAGGCGCTGGGCCCTGGGCAGAAAGGAGGGCAGGCCCGGACGCCCTTCCTCACCGCCTCAGCCTGTCCCGGCCACACCCAGCCCTCCACGCCTAGCCGACGGTTGTCTGAGGGTACGATTTTGAATTTACAGACCGGGCCACCCAGCCGCAAGTGCGTGCCGGCCGCTCCCCATTGGCCGGCGGCGGTCACGTGGAGGCGCCGGCGCGCGCCCGCCATGTTGGGGAGCGCG
>NW_007727911.1:133353-171670 GCF_000696425.1 Galeopterus variegatus
GACTCGGCGGCGGCGGCGGCGGCGCGGACCCTGCTCGGCCTCCCGGTCACTCTCGCTTCGCATCTTCCCGTTTGTGTGTGAGTGCGTATGTGCGTGTTTTCCTAAAAGGACATTTTGCGATCGATCGATTGATTCGTAGTCCTCCCCCTTTGCCCTTTGTGCTGTAAATCCCGCTCCCGCCATCCCAAGTGCTTCTCCCTCCCTCCCCACGCCAGCCTCTGTACGCCAGCGCGGGTCGCCGGTTCGTGCCTTCGGTCCCGCTTCGCTCCCTGCAGCCCCCTCTGTGTCCCCGCCTCGTCCCGGTGCTGCCCGGGGCTTCGCCGCACAGCCTCCTTGCCGGCCGCCTCCGCCGATCGCCCCGCCGCCCGCCATGGCGACCGCGACCCCCGTGCTGCCGCGGACAGGCAGCCGCGCCAGCGCTCCCGCCACGCCGCTGAGCCCCACGCGGCTGTCGAGGCTGCAGGAGAAGGAGGAGCTGCGCGAGCTCAACGACCGGCTGGCCGTGTACATCGACAAGGTGCGCAGCCTGGAGACGGAGAACAGCGCGCTGCAGCTGCAGGTGACGGAGCGCGAGGAGGTGCGCGGCCGCGAGCTCACCGGCCTCAAGGCGCTCTACGAGACCGAGCTGGCCGACGCGCGACGCGCGCTCGACGACACGGCCCGCGAGCGTGCCAAGCTGCAGATCGAGCTGGGCAAGTGCAAAGCAGAACACGACCAGCTGCTCCTCAAGTGAGTGCTCTCTGGGGGCCGCGTTAGGTCACGCAGGGAGGGGCTGGGGGGCAGCCGGGGGAGGGAGAGGGGAGGTCAGGGTGCCTGCGCCCTTCGGGAGGGGCTGGGCCTCCGTCTGCGGAAAGGGGAAAGATTCTAGTGTTCGTGGCGTGGTAGGGGTCGCGAAGAGTGCTCGAGTTGTAGCGATGGGGGGGCCGTGATGCCCGTTTCCAGGTCTCAGATACCCAGCAGGGTCGGGCGAAGTGCGCGCCTGGGGCGGCCGAGAAGGAGCGCTCGGCTTCAGACCTCGGACCCCGGATCCTGGACAGCTCCCCAGCACCGAGAGGCTGCGCCGCAGCCCGGCAGGCCCCAGGTGCGGGGAGCTGGCTCCCGAGCGCGCGCTCGAGTGCGCGCCCCGGTTTCCGGCCGGTCCTAGACAAAGCAGAGCGTCTGGTGGGCTTGCGGTGCGGGGATGGCCGGGCCGGGGAGGACAAGCTGTCGGCCTCAAGAATGAATGAGCTCTGTGTGGGCGGAGGGAGGAAGGGGAGGGACCCATCCGGAGAGTCCGCGTCTCCCGGGGGTGGGTCCTGCTTTGGCGCGCTCAGCCTTGGCCCTGTGACATTCTACGTTCATTCTGCGTTCGTTCTGCGCCTGCCTTGGACTGGCAGGGAAGGGCGGGTTCTTGAATTGCGCGCCTGCTGCCCGACAGGGGCAAGTTAGGTTTTCTGGCTCGTTAGCTTTCTCTGGGGAGATTTGTCCTGTCTTTCTGCAGGGACAGGCGTGGGTCCTTTGGTGTTTCTGCGTAGGGGACTCTGAAAGCTGGGTTTGTGCATGTCAAAGCCACCGTTCGTTCTCCGAGTCGCGGATCGCCCCAGGCAGCAAACCCAGCTTTTGCCTCCCCATAATGTAGTCAGTTTTTCGGGTAGAGACCGTGCTTAGTCTCCCTGTTTGTCTCATGCTGACAGTAGGCAAGGGCAGGTGAAAGAGTGCTGTGTAAATGTTAAGTGTTTTTGGCGAGGGAGCAGTAGTAATTATTTCACCTAAGGGATCCGGGTTTTCAGTCCAGGGCACAAGGATAAACTTTGCTGTCCTTACCTTGACTTTCTGATGAGCAAAATGGCATAATTATCATCAGTAGGCAACAAGGATTGATATCACCCTTTAGAAATTCGCTCAGTTTGAGTCCAGAATTCATGTTCTCCATTGCCATTGCCAATTGAAATTTCCGGAGGTGTCTGATTCTGACTTTGACTGTTTGCCCCTTGGTATCTTTTTGACTGTATCTGTATGAATGTCCCTGTCTCAGTGTCTGTGTGATTTTGTGTGTGTGTGTTTCTACTTCCGTCTCTCATCAAACATGTAAAAAACAGTTCATAAAAATTATGTGCATGTGGCAAAAGTAAAATTGTGTAGACTAGCTTATAGTGGAAAATCGGTAAATGTAACGCTTCGTTCCAGGAGGCAATAACATTTATCTTTTTTTATTTTTATTTCTTAGGGTATTTAATTCCATAACTCAAAAATAATTCTAAGTTTGTATTTTCACTTTGGCGGCTGGCCAGTCAGGACAGGGATCAAACCCTAGACCTTGGTCTTATTAGCACCACGTTCTAACCAAGTGAGCTAACTGGGCAGCCCTAAGTGTGTATTTTTAGTTTTTGGCTTTACCAACCCTTTGGAACATCTTTTGAAATGAAGAAACATCTTTTCATTCACACTATTGTCTTCATCTTCCTTCAAATTTTTTGCTATGGAATTTCTTCAAATCATAGATCCCATTGCTTGTAAGACTTGGCATTATTATTTATACCACCAAGAAGAAAAAAACATCAGGGCCATCTATGTAGGATCCATCCTGGTGCACCCACACTGATTTTTAAGATGTTAAAATGGGACACATTAAGTATCTGGTATGTTCTAGTCACTCTTCTGTGTGTAGAAGAGAAATTAGGGCCTTTCAGCCCTGTGTTGCTGAGAGTGCAGTTGGGGAGATTCCCAGCAATACACAGGGTATGGTCTTTTGTCTGATTCTAAGCATTTTGATGCTTTTATAATCTTTATAGGAGGTATCCACTGAAGGTTTGTCTGATTCTAAGCATTTGGTGCTTTTATAGTCTTTACAGGAGGTATCCACTGAACATTTTTCACATAGTAGCAAGGCTGCCACCTGGCTAATAGTAGTTGTAAATGTCATGGATTGTAAAATGCATGCTGGTTTCAGCGGGATTAAAAAGTGAGGAGAATATGTGTAGTATTAGGATCAACAAAATAATGTAGGTGATATAACTTAGGTAATAACAGGTGCTAGGAGACTAAAACTAAAGCAGGATGAAATGATAGTGTGATTAAGGAAGGCCTGTCCGAGGAGTTGATGATTGAAAATAATATTCTCTGATATATCAAGCAGTGTTCTAGGATTATATTTTATTAAGTCTGTGCTACTGTATGTATATTTTTATTGTCAGGTTTAGCTGTACAGTATTCTCTTTTCTAATGTGCCATAAATTGCTCAAAACATGACACATTTTGTTTTGCTTCATATTTGGACCATGAACTGTTTTGTATAAATTTGACCCTAAATAACCTTTTTCTTGTTGACTAAAGAAAGTTTGCCTTCACGATACCTGCAGACTTTTTGAAGATATCTAATCATATACATTACATGAGTCTACTTTCTTCCCTGGAGCTCTCTGCTCTTAAGATATGCCGTGTGCTGACATCTTGGAATTTACCTGATTTTAAGCCAGTTTCTTCCCAGATCACATATTTTCTTTTCCTTGGTTTCTTCCCTCATTTTGTTGGACAACATCCTGAAATAACTTATTTAGAAAGGTTGGCGGGAGATAAACTTTCTGAGTCCCATGTGTCTGAAAATAACTGTTTTGGCTCATGCTTGATTGATAGTTGGGCTGGGTATAGAACACTAGTTTAACATTTTTCCTCAGAACTTAGAAAAGTATCATTTTGTTCTATTGTCTTGTCTTCTAGCATCCAGTTTTGTTCAGGTTCATCTAAAGCCAGTTATTTTCTTTTGTTGCTCATTTCTTTCTTTTTTTTTTTCCTTCCTCTCTGAAAACTATTGGGAATTTTATGGGTTTTCTGAAATTGCATGCTGATAGGTCTGGGTAGGGCTATTCTGTATGCATCCTGGCTGTTGTAATGGATCCTCTCAGCTTGAAGTCTTGATTTTCATTTAGCTCTGGGAAACTTACTTTACTCCTAACCTTCTTTTCTGTGCTCCATTTTTTCATTCTCTCTTGTTCATTGGAATGTGGAATTCATTGGTCTCTTATTTTCTCTCATTTTTCCCCCCTGTTCTGGGAAATTACCTTGACTTTCCTTTTTCATCCCCCTGGCGGCTGTTGGTAAGGGGATACAAACCCTTGACGTTGGTGTTAGAGTACCACACTCTAACCAACTGAGCTTTCTGGCCAGCCCCCTACCCTGACTCTTTTTCAGCTCAGTAGTGACATTGTAAAGGTAGAAATCATACTTTTTTAATTCCACGAAATCTTTTTGTACAGATATTTCTGTTTATTCAGCTTGACTCTATTTTAAGGATGCAGTATCTTCTTTAATTTGAGGATAATATTTAGAGTTTTCTCTTTAAACTTCTCTTCTGCTAATTGTGATATCTCCATTTTTCCTCTCTGGTCACTTGTTCTTTTTCTTGCTGCTGATTTTTGTTATATTATCCTTGATTGTCCACATTTGCAGATGAAGGACTAGGTAGTGGTTGAGTATTACAGTAGTCCCTCCTTAATACATGGTTTCACTTTTTAGGGTTTCAGTTACCCCCAGTCAATCACAGTCCAAAAATGTTAAATTGAAAATTCCAAAAATAAACAGTGCATAAGTTTTTAAATCACATGCCATTCTGAGTAGTGTGATGAAATCTTGCGCTGCCTCATTTCATCCCACTTGGGACATGAGTCATCCTTGTGTCTAGTGTCTCCATGCTGTCTTTACTACCTGCCTGTTAGTCACTTAGTAGATATCTATCTCAATTATCAGATATTTTGAGAGACCACATTCACGTAACTTTTATAACAGTATATTGTTATAATTATTCTATTTTATTTTTAGTTTTTGTTGTTAATCTCTTACTGTGCTTAATTTATAAATTAAACTTTACCATGGGTATATACATATAGAAAAAAATAGTGTATATAGCGTTTGGTTCTATCTTCAATTCCAGGAACCCATTGGGGGTCTTGGAACGTATCCCTTGTTGATAAGGAGGGAACTACTGTACTGCTGCTGCTGTTCAGGTAGCTCCTCCCCCTTTCTTATGAATGGGAGGGCAAATTAGGACTTCATTATATTGGAGTGGGGTATGCTTTTAGCCAACTTGCTGGAGAGCCTACAGTTAAGCTAAGGGGTACTGAGGAGGGCCAGTTGCAAAACTGTTCCATCTGTTAGTCTCCTTATTTTAGGCCTGCCTCATTTCCCCCTGAAGCCACCTATGTGCGTGTTCTGTGATATGTACTTTTATCTACATTTCACCTTTTAGAAATTTTTGAAATATCTGCTAATGATCCCTTTCCTGTTCACTTTGCTGCTATGGATTTATTCCATGTTGTATACTTTATTGCCTTTTTACTAGGTTCTGGTGGGATGGCTAAAGCCTGTGCGAAGTGACCCATCATCTTGGAAATAAGTTATTTTTTAGCCTTAATTGAAGTATAATTTGGAAGATGAAAAAGAAGAAATGTTTTATTGTCTTTTGGGGTCTATTTAGCTCTTATATTTATTTAAAAATAATTTTTTGTATTTAATTTTTTTATTTGGAGCCAGGGTATTTATGAATTAGGTCTCATCATTTAGGTGGATTTAGATTAAGGAAACAGTCTTGAGGGAATTATACATTCCAAAATTAGTCTCTTTTTGGTTCCTCAGCATACAACATATCTCAAAGAAGAATTCATGGAGACACTTGGTCCTGCTGGAGAGAATTTGGCAACAGTTTCCATGCAGGTGGTCTCTGGATCCACAAGAAAACACATCATATCTAAGATACAGTTACTGATTCATTACATGCTAAATTTTTAAATTTTTTTTTGGCGGCTGGCCAGTATGTGGATCTGAACCCTTGACCTTGGTGTTACAACACTGCCCTCTAACCAAATGAGCTAAGCAGCCATCCCTCAAGCTTAATTATGTTTAATCAGAAGCTTTTTGGGGGTATTTTTACTGTACCTTTTCTATGTTTAGATATACAAATACTTACCATTGTGTTACAGTTGCCTATATTCAGTACAGTAACATGCTGTACTGGTTTGTAGCCTAGGAGCAATAGGCTGTACCATATAGCCTAGATGTGTAGTAGAAGTCTGTACCATCTAGGTTTGAATAAGCACATTCTATGATATTCACTCCTTGACAGAATTGCCTAAGGACACATTTCTCAAAACAGCAAGTGCTGGGCCAGCCCGTGGCTCACTCGGGAGAGTGTGGTGCTGATAACACCAAGGCCCCAGGTTCGGATCCCATGTAGGGATGGCCGGTTCGCTCACTGGCTGAGCGTGGTGCTGACAGCACCAAGTCAAGGGTTAAGATCCCCTTACCGGTCATCTTTAAAAAAAAAAAAACAAAAAAAAAAACCCAGCAAGTGCTACATGACTATTTACTCCTTTGGTTTTCTACATGTTTGGTCGTAGATAGAATGAAATTTAGGAAATGCCCATAAGCTAAACTGTATCTGCAGGATTGTTTTAACATTCGTCATAGTCTTCGCTTTTCAGACCTAAAATAATTAAAAATGCTGATCTACTTTAGGGAGTTTTCTTTATACATGGGGTGATTAATTGAAAAATGAAAAACCTTCATCCCATGTATTATTTTGTCTTTCAGTTTTTAGTCTGCTGATTTTGCCCTGATAGAAGCAAGTTGACAATACCCATGGTAGCTTTAACATAAGAGCTATAAAATTTCATGTTAAATATTAATTTAGTTTTCAAGGGAAGAATTGGAGGGTCCAGATACCTAGAATTAGTGTTTTAAGCCTAAGAAGCAGGTCCTAAGTAATTAAACTGTCATTACATTTCCTTCCCATGCTTCCAAAGGATGTTTGGTAGAGCAAGATGTCTTGGAGTTGTTTGTTTAATTTAGGAGATAAGACTAGGTAATCTTTTGGTGTAGTCAGATTTAAGGAAGTAAACACAGAGAATGAAAGATAAAACACTATAAAAATATGCTTTTGAGTCTTTCTTTTTCCTCTGCAGTTGCAGTCACAGTCAATGGTTGTGTTTGTTCTTTCATTTGTCCAGATAACATCACCTCTGATATGCCTGAGTTAGAGACCTTTAGACTTTTATTCTATCAGTGTATCAGTGTAGGTCTATGTCATGCGCAAATGGTGAGAATAAGCCTCAGATGTCAACTGAGTGATGGGCCTTTGACTAACTAAAGTTCCCAATTATTTCTAGGATCCAAGGAATTTTCCTAATCTGAGTTTTAATCCCCATTTTTCAGTGCACTTCTATGATAAGGAGATTGTGCTTTGGACTGAATGGAATTTGGAGAATTTTTAAAAATTAACTTTTTTTGTTACACAAAAAATGTATATATTCATTGTGGAAAATGAGAGGACACAGATAAATACCAAGAAGAAAATAAAAATCACCCTCAGTTCTATTGTCTAGAAATAAAAGCTGTGAAGATTCATATCCATGTTATTCACAAAAAATGGGTTCATGTTAAATGTAATCTTTTCTTTCTTTTTTTTTACTGACCGGTAACGGGATCGCAACCCTTGGTGTCGCGCCCGTACCGGGGACCGGCAAGGGGATCGCAACCCTCAGTGTTGCTCCTGCAGCATCCCCAGTCCCTGGCAACCACTGATCTTTTCACTATCTCCATAGTTTTACCTTTTCCACAGTGTCATATAGTTGGAATCATACATTATGTAGCCTTTCAGATTGGCTTCTTTCACTTGAGTAATACGCATTTAGGTTTCCTGTATGTCTTTTCATGGTTTGATAGCTCATTTCCTTTTAGCACTGAATACTATTCCATTGTCTGGATGTACCAGCTTATTTATCTATTCACCTAATGAAGGACATCTCTGTTGCTTGGACATCTTGGTTGCTTCCAGGTTTTGTTGATTATGAATAAAGCTGATATAAATATCCATGTGCAGGTTTTTGTGTGGATCATAAGTTTTTAACTCTCTTGGGTAAATACCAATGAGCACAATTGCTAGATTGTATAGTAAGAGTGTGTTTAGTTTTTTAAGAAGCTGACAAACTGTCTTCCAAAGTAGCTGTATCATTTTGCATTCCTACCATTAATGAGTGAGAGTTCCAGGTGCTCCATGTTCTCACCAGCATTTGATGGTGTCAGTGTTCTGGATTTTGGCTATTTTAATAGGTGTGTAGTGGTGTCTCATTGCAGTTTTAATTTGCATTTCCCTGATGACCTGATGTGGAGCATCTGTTCATGTGCTTGTTTGCCATTTGTTTATCCTTTTTGGTGAAGTGTCTGTAAAGGTCTTTGGTTCATTTTTTGACTGGGTTGTTTATTTTCTTATTGAGTTTTAAGAGTTCTTTGTATATTTTGGATAACAGTCCTTTTTTTGGATGGGTCTTTTGCAAATATTTTCTCCCTGTCTGTGCCTTGTTTTTTTAAAATTCTCTTGCCAACATCTTTCACAGAGCAGAAATTTTTAATTTTAATGGAGTCCATTAAAATTTTTTCTTTCAAAAAAGAAAAAGAATTTCAGGCAGAAAAGTGATGTGATCAGTCTCCTTGTGCTGTGGAGGGAAAAAAAGAGTAGAAGTAAAAACACTAGTGAGGGCACTTGGGGAGTAATGAGGTGGCCCTTGAACTGAGGTAGGCAGTGAGAAAGAAGAGAAGGTGGACTTAAGAGATACTGAGCATAGGGGATTAGGAAAACGGGTGACTGTGCTTCTATGCATGGGTGCCTGGGTAGACAGTGTTGCTCTTAACAGAGATTGGTGGGGAAGGACCAGGTTTGGAGGACCCTACTTATGGTTAGTGGTAAGTTAGTGAGTTAGTAGTGTTTGTTGGACTTTCAGGTGGAGATATAAGGTGGCAATTTGGAGTACTCAGAGACATGGAGGACATCTATATAATGAAGACTAGGTAGAGGAAGGAAAAGCCACAATGGAGATGATAATAGCTAGAGAGGTAGAAAAAGAGAATTGAGTCATGGAAAAAGGATCTTTTTTTTTTTTTTTAAATAAGGCCTAAAATGTATCCATTGTCTTTGGTGCATGGTTTGAGATGATTGTTGACTGTGGAGAGAGCCTTATATTAGCAGAAGGCAGTGGAGCAAAGCCACTGGCCATAATTGAGGGTTTAGACCACTTGTTCAAGAATGTTGGCAATGATGGTGAAGGAGACATTTTTTAATGTCATTTAAAGTATATTCTTAATTGGTGTTTACATAACAAAACATTGCATAGGGGACCAGAACCCTTATCCCTCTAAGAATCTGTACTAAAAATGTGATCACTTCCTCCTCCTTTGCTTAAAACACTTAGGATCTTTTAGTAAAGACTAAAATCCTCAGTATTACCTAATAGTGGGTGACAATATAATTTAGCACCCAAACTGGGATACTTTTGTGTGTGAAAGAGGGAGCTATTAATAATTATGCAGGGACAACTAACATGTGGAAATTGTCCTGGGCAAATTAATACATATGGTAATCCTGCCTAAAAGTTCTTCCCTGTATGGGCTGGCCCCTGTCTGATTCTTTAGGTTTATTTCATAACCACACATGGGCTTGCTCTCTCCTCTCTAACCGTGAAATCCTTTATTCAGTCCGTTTTACCATGCTCCTCTTAGCACAGGACCCTTTACGTGTGGGGTTTCCTTTGTCTGAACCTCTCATCATTGGATTAACTCCTACTTATTCCTCAGGTCTCCACTCAATGTTCATTTCTTTAGAGAAGTCTTCCTTCACTTCTCTGATTCAGATTTTTCTAATATGTGCCTTGAAAACAAAACAAAACCTATGACTCTCTAGCAACATGTGTCTATACATGTAAGAGTGTGTATGTGTACATAATTTAGGACTCAAAAGAGTTCTCCAAGACTTCTCATGAAAAAGATTACTTTCAACTATTTTCACTGCTCCTTTGATATTTAACTCCACATTGAGATGATGATAGGACATAAGTGACTTTGTATTATGAACGATGAGGAATTGAGCTCTTTCACTCTATTTTTTTCAAAATCCACACATTTTTCTTTTCCTTATCTCCCAATTGTTATATGTTTACATTTTAGTTTAGATCAGCTTTTGGTATTTAAAGTATTAATTCAGTGTGTTCTGCTATGTATGCATCTGTAACGCCAATTAGTGCATATGTGACTGGTAAGCAAAGAAATGATATAATTGTAAGTTGTATTGATTTATATGTGCCTTTTTCTAGTAAATCTTAGTAAAGGGGAGCCAGAATAGTAAGAGTAGAGTTGTAATCTTCAGCCCTCAGCTCTGCTTTCAACTCTATTTTTTTTTTTTTTTTAAAGATGACCGGTAAGGGGATCTCAACCCTTGACTTGGTGTTCTCAGCACCATGCTCAGCCAGTGAGCGAACCGGCCATCCATATAAGTGTTGCCCCCGTACCGGACCGGGGACCGGCAACGGGATCGCAACCCTCGGCGTTGCTCCCGCGCCTCGCTCAGCCAGTGAGCGGGAACCAGTCTGTATGTGGGATCCGAACCCTCGGGCAGGAGCAGTGTTGCCCCCGTACCGGACCGGGGACCGGCAACGGGATCGCAACCCTCGGCGTTGCTCCCGCGCCTCGCTCAGCCAGTGAGCGGGAACCAGTCTGTATGTGGGATCCGAACCCTCGGGCAGGAGCGCCGCCGCGCTTCCCAAGCGGCGCACCATCCAGTGCGCCACCGGGCCGGCCCCCTCAACTCTATTTTAAGAGAATTAAAAGTGGGTGCCTGTGCCCAGGGTACCCTCCTCTGGAGAGGTTCACCACTACCTTTATTCCTTTTTGTTTTGTTTTGTTTTTGCGGCTGGCCAGTATGGGGATCTGAACCCTTTGCCTTGGTATTATAACACTGCCCTCTAACCAACTGAGCTAACCAGCCAGTCTTCTAGCTTTGTTCTTATAGCCAGTCTTAACTCCTGTGTTCAGAGCTCAGCTTATATCTCTGTTGTCTCAATTCCTGCAAACCAGCATTTCTACTCTTGTTTTTGTGCATTTTTAAACATCTCTCGAGACAGTTCTAGCCACACTCAACTGACTTCCTGGACTGTCCAAGTCATCTCCCGAGGTACTAATTATTGTTTATGTTATTGCTGGTTCTCTGATTACAAAGCTATGTAGGTTTTGAGTTGTCTATTCCAACATTATGTTTCCCATTTGCTCTGTTTTTTCTTTGTTGTTGTTGTTTGTTTGTTTTTTTAAAAAGATTGGTAAGGGGATCTTAACTCTTGACTTGGTGTTGTCAGCCCCATGATCACCCAGTGAGCTAACCAGCCATCCCTATATGGGATCTGAACTCGTGGCCTTGGTGTTATCAGCACCACACTCTCCAGATTGAGCCACGGGCCAACCCCTGCTCTGTTATTTTTAATGTGTGCAGAAACACTTTTTTTTTTTCTTTTTTGCAGCTGGCTTTTAGGAGGATCAGAGCCCTTGAGCTTAGTGTTATAACATTATGCTCTAATCAATTGAGCTAACTGGTCAGCCCCAGAAACACATGTTATAGCAGAAATATTTTTATGATATAAACATCCCTAGCAGAATTTAATAGCATGCTATGATTAGTTTTTCTTCCCTATCCCACCATTTGATCATCTATGAAAATAGTATTTTTTCCCCACTTACTTGTGTGTGTGTGTGTGTGTTTTACAGGGATTGAACTCTGGACTTTGGTGTTATCAGCACTGTGCTCTAACCAACTGAGCTAATTGGACAGTTGTTGTTTTATATAATTAAATAGAAAGACAAGACTATGCCAGTAATTAAAACATGAAGTCATTTAGAATTTTTAGGTTTTCTGTTAGTTTTATACCTTTTTGAGCCTCATACCCTTCTCCAGTCTAGTTACATTGGGCAAGCATTGATAGTTTGAATATAGAATTCTACCTTATAAATGATACTTCCTCAGAATTTTGAAGGCATGTTCTATAGTTTTCCAGCTTTCGCTTTTGCTGCAGAAGTACTAGGGAGGGAAACATTTAGAAGCTTGTAAGATCTTCTTTTTGGTCCGGTTCTGAAATTTCAGAAGGATGTTCCTTGGTGTGGCTCTCTTTTTATACCTTGTTGGTCATTTGGTTGGATTTCTTTTTGGTCTGAAAATTAATGTCCTTCAGTTCTTGGAAATTTTCTTAAATTGTTTTGCTGATGATTTTCTCTTCTTATTACTTTCTGAGACTCCTGTTATTCAAATGTTGGATCTCTTATATTGATCCATTGGTTTACTTACTTTTAAAAAAATTTTTTTCTCTATTAGGTATTCTCAATTTTACCTTCCAAATTTTGCTATTATATTTAAAATTTTTAATAGCTTCTTTTTATTCTCTTGATGTCTCTTTATAGCATCCTGTTTCATTTTTCTTCATAGCTCCTGTTTGCTCCAAATTAATTTCTTTTTCTGTTTGTTTAGGTCTCTGTATCAGTCTGTACAAGGAACAGAAACTACTAGATAGTTTAAGCAGAAAGGGAAACAATATGGGATATGGGTGCTTAAAAAAATTATTAGAAGGGCTGAAGGAGCAGGAATGATGCCTAGAACACTGTAGAACTGACATTCTTTGGGAGGTTTTATATCTGAGGCCATCACAGGAGCCACTGAATTTTTAAAAACAGTGTTTAGCTATAGTTCAGGACTAGGAAGCTGGCACTGCCATTATTGTAGGAACAACTTCCTCACGACACCCAACAAACTGGAGAATGGATACTGGAATGCTGTTTCAGAAAAATTTCATAGACCAATATCCTTTATGAATATAGGTGCAAAAATTCTCAACAAAATACTAGCAAACCAATTCCATGAACATGTAAAAAGGATTATACACTATCACCAAGTAAGATTTATCCTTGGAATACCGGGTTGGTACAGTCTATGAAAATCAATGTAATACACTATATTAATAGGATGAAGGACACAAACCACTTGATCATCTCAGTAGATGCAGGAAAAGCATTTGACTAAGTACACTACTTTTCTTGATAAAAGTATTCAAGCTCGGGGTAAAAGGGAAGTTCTGCTAAAGAGTATTTATGAAAAACCCTAGCGTACATGATACTTAATGGTAAAGATTAAAAGCTTTCCCCCTAAAATTAGAAACAAGACCAGGATGTCTGCTCCCACCATTTCTATTCAACACTGCACTAGAAGTTCTAGCCAGAGCAATTAGGCAAGAAAAAGAAATAAAAGGCATTCAGATCAGAGAGGAAGAAGTAAAATTATCTCTATTTGTAGATGACATGATCTCTTATGTAGAAAATCTTAAGAAATCCTTTAAAAACAAAACCGAAGAATTCTGAGAGCTAATAAGAAAGTTCAGCAAGGTTGCAGGATACAAGAGTAATATAGAAAAAAATCAATTGCATTTCTATACACCAACAGTGAACAATCCAAAAATGAAATTAAGAAAACAGTTTCACTTTTGGTAGCATCAAAAAGAATAAAATACCAGTAAATTCTACAGAAGAAGTGCAAGACTTATATACACTGGAAACTATAAAACATGTTGAAAGAAATTACAGAAGGCCTAAATAGAAAGATAAATGGAAAGACATCCTGTGTTCATGGATTGGAAGACTTAGTAGTCAGAATAGCCAAAACAGTCTTGACAAAGAACAAAGTTGGAGGACTCACATTTCCTGATTCCAAAACTTACTACAAAGCTATAGTAATGTGGTACTGACATAGAGACAGAAAATCTTCAGGCTTTAATGATCTTGCTTGTCAGCAGAAAAATTGCCACAAGGGCCAGGAAGGTGGCCCCATGACACATCCTTCCTCCATATCGCTTATGGATGTGCATTTGGTTAGAGGACCTAATTTGCATCCAGGATCCTAGCTGCAAGAGAGTCTGGGAAATGTAATCTTTAGCTTTCCAGTGTATGAATACACAATTAGGAAGGTGGAATGGACATTGGGTCAGTCAGTCCACAGTCTGAGAGTTTTTGTCAGGTGTTTGGTGACTGTCAGCTTATATAATTAAGGTTCTATAAAAATCTGTTGGGAAGTCCTATGCATGAGTAGAGCTTCTTGACTGAGCTTTGTTGTAGATAAAATGGATGGGTTATTTCACTGGGAATTCCCAATGTCAGTGTCTTCAGGTCTTCTCTTCTGGGCTTTCACCCTTGTCCCAGAGAGGATAGGTCTGGCTGCCAGTGTTCTGTAAACTGAGGAAGGTTGAGAAGCCTGGGGGTATCAGTGTTCCATCTGTAAAAGTGCACTGAATTCTTCTGCATTTTTAGTATGGTACTGCTGCCTTTAGTTGTGCTAGATGACTGCCAGGTCTAAGATTTTGCTTTATTCTTCCCAGAGAGTAAACCTTTTGTCTTCTGCCATGGATGAGGGACCATTGGCCCAGAAGCATGGAATGGGATAGAGGCCTGCTTTGCTTCTTAAATGGATTTTTAACCAGTCCTTTTACTTCCAGGGTACCAGCATATTTCTTGATGCCAGTGGTGATTACAGTATAAATTAGGTTGTGTTTCAGGTATGTCTGTGTCTGGCTTAGGGTTCAGCTTTCTTGGTTTGGCTAAGTTACTTTTCACTCATCTGTCTGCTTTCCAGCTTCCAAGATTTTGTCACATTCTCTTCAGTCTGTTTTATTGTGAATTTGTGCCTTTACTGTTTTAATTGGGTTTCTGGAAGGGGAACTAGTGGAGTCATGTGTTTAATGTTCCATTTTTACCCAGAAGTCACATCGCATATTCTTGAAGCACTGCATACTTTTTTTCTCTTTCCTAGAACTTGTCAAGAAAGTTTCTGACAAGTTTGATTTGTTGATTAGACAATATTGTATGATTGATTGATCCCCTTAAGTGAGTAGAATCTCTTTGTGTACAGGGCTAGTGTCTGATTTTGCCTCTTATTATATCCGCACAGTTCTTAGCAGGTAGGCTCCCCCAAGATAATTATTGACTTAGTGATTACCATTTTTATAGGATACTATTTTCCCATAAGTTACACATTACTCACAGAAGAGCAATGGAATAACAATGATACTAGTATTCGTATCGCTGGATAAAATGTAGGTTTGGAAAGTGATTATTCTGGTGTGAGAAAATGGCTATTGGTGTTAGTTATAGTCATAAAAATTGGCCTCTTTCTGACCACACTATATAAAATTATCCCTCCCTTCCCCTTCTACACTCCTTATTCTGCTTTACTTCTCTTCAAAAATGTTCTTCTCCCCACTAGAAGGTACCTTCCATAAGGGCAGGGACTTGGTATATTTTAGTCACCTGCTGGTTTTCGAGCACTCACATCACTGCCTGGCACATACTAGAGGGGTGACAAAGTGGTGAGTTTTTGTTTTTTGGGTTTTTTTTTTAAGGAATAAGTCATTTTTATTAGACCTTACTCTGTAAGCATCCCTCTTCACTCCTGTGCCTGTTGCCACAATAAATTATCCTTTGAAGCTTTTGAGTTCGTACAAAAGCATCTTAGTTTTTTGGCATACACCAGAGGGGACCCTTGTTAATTGAAATTGTGATCACAAGACTTTCTGGAGTTGTATATTAAATTACATTTACTTTAATTTCAGGGAAGTTTATTTTCCTGAGGAGAAATATTGTAGATCATATCTCTTCCCTTTGGAAGAGAAGATAACTTGAGGACAGTATTGGAACTGATGAATAAATGTTAGAGCAAATGCATATTTAATATGCAGTTTGAGCCTATTATGCAAAAAGATTATTTAGTTTTAGGACAGAAGGTTTTTGTGGGGGCATATTAATAACTTTTACATTAAATTAGTTAACTAATTAATTAATTTTTGTGGCTGGCCAGTATGGAGGTCTGAACCCTTGACCTCATAACACTGTGCTCTAACCAACTGAGCTAACCGGCCAGCCTTCTACTTTAAATTTTAAATGAAGTTTATTTTTCCTCTAAAAGTCTGGACCATGGTTAAATAATAAAAGGCATGTTGATTCTGAGCTCTGGGTATGAAGAGATCCCCAGAAACGGATTTATTTGCTAGTCACTTGAATAACTGCACTAGTGTTGTGGTGTTCAGCTGCCACCAGACAGCTGTTCAGAAGAACCTTATGGTATATTATAACATGAACAGCTCAAACAGCTGGGTCCGATTGGCCTGGCTCTCTATGTACAGTGGGTCTGTTTTAAGGGATTTAAAAAATCCTTGTTTTGTGGATATGATTAGAAATAACCATTTTGTATAGGATGATTTCTGTTATCTGCTTGCAGCTGAAAAACTAAATAGCTATTCCCTTTCATCCCCTGTAATTTATTTGTTTTAAATAACAATGGTCCTGAAGTGAAATGTTAGTGATGAGCGCTGACTTAAGAAAGGTGGCTGGACACAGACCAAAAAAGAGCATTGTGGAGTTCTTTGTTTTCCTTTCACCTGCCTTGGTAGTCTCATTTCCATATAGGAGATTACAGTAGATGTGTTAGAAAATCCTTAATCTGTGTGATTGTTGACTGTCTACTTTTTCATATAAGATGAGCCCAACAATCTATAATACCTTTTCAAAAATGCTAGGAAGTGATCTAAGCAACCAGAGATGGCATAGTGTTTTGCTATAGAATACTATGGGTGGAATTTAAAGCTACATGACTTGAGAGTGGTCTGTCTTCTGTTTCCTTAAGCTGTTGTTTTGCCTGATGAATAATTATACCTTAGATGAATTTTTCTATAAGAACACATATATCCAGCAGATTTTATTTATTTAGCAAGCATTTATTGAATACAAATTCTTGCCCTTGCCCATTCTTATATAGTTGTAGTATAATAAAAATCTTCGGCAAATTTCATGGAAGTAATGACATTTAATATCCAGAAACTAACTTTTTGTGCCTTTTTCTAGAATATAATTATTCTACCAACTAAGAGGCGGTCTATAATTTAGGTCTTTAATTGCTTAATATAACCCTTTGGGGGTGGTGGTGGAAATGAATATAAATTAAGGGTGTATTACAAAATGCAAGTCAGTGATTTAAGAAAACAAGGCCATGAGCCCTGGGTGGAGCTGGCTCCAGGACGCCAATGCAGGCTGGGCGTCAAAAGCCAGGCTCAGGAGTGTGCTGACAGGCACTGATTCACAGCCTCCAGCAGGCAGGTGTTCTCCAGGGCAGCTGCCATGCGCTCCTTATCCGCAAGCTTGTTAACCGCATGCTCCGAGGCATGGGTTCCTGGCGTAATGTGTATGTCCCTCTGAACCCGGACTTGCTCTGCTACGTTTAATTCCTCTAGCATCAGTGGGTGCTGTGGGTCCGAAGATCTCGTGTGCATCGGTGCTGTCGGCAACCTCCTCCTTCTTCTCGGCCTCCTCGCCCGTGGTCACGGGACGCTCCCCAATGTGCTCATAGATGAGGGGCTTAGCATTCTCCAGGAGGCCGCCCCCAACCCCGCCGCCACCCACCATCTCCGAGTCCAGGCCCCATATAACTGTTTGCATATATGTTGTTGTGTATGAAAATCAAAGAACAAGGACAAAAGTACTTGGGAAAATAATGGAAATTATGACATTTGTAAATGATGGAAACCAAACCCAAGTATATATACAGACCCTGTTCTGAAAGTGAACACAAATCCTTTGCTCACAGATACATTGTGGGCAATTTAGAGAAGCTGAATTCTGGGTTTCTTTTGTGGTTGTGCTACTGGTCAATCTAGAAGTTTCACTCAGCTGAGCATTTGTGTCAGTTGTGACACAAACTGACCAAGAAAATGTTCATAGAAAGGCAATAATTTACTAGTACCTAACTAATTAAAACTATTCTGTAATGAGCTTCAGGTCATGTTCTAAGAATTTGTCCTTGTAAGCTTACTTACTGATTTCTGTTTCACACTGATTCTTTGTTCCCTGTTTAAGTTGGCAATCTTATTTTTCAAGTGTTTACAGTTATAATAAGCTAGTTCATTTTAAGGTAATTGTTCATTTCAAGTATACTTACTGGGTCGTGAATGATTTTCTGCATGTTATGTATGTGGTATGACTTAGGAAAAATGTGCACTACGTTTATTACCTACTAATTATGTATTTCTCTGGTAGCTCCATTGAGCGTTCATTTCCCAATGATTTTGTAATTGGGTGCATTTTCTAATCTCCAGTTTCTTAGTGGTAGGAATAGCCTGGAGTGGAGGTACACCTAGACAGATGAAGAACACCCAGGGAGTGGGAGACTGAGTTATCCAAACAGAAAGAGTAGTGGAGAGGGAGGCCAAGCAAAAGTTCAAGCAGACACTGAGTTCCAGAGCCAAGTAGTTCAGTGCAGAAGCTAGGGTAGAGCTAGGGTTGAAATATCCTAAGACAAGTCAAGGATCAAACTGGTGGAAGGTTGAAATACCAACATGCTCAAATCAGTGGAGTGTGTGGTATTGCTGGTGGTAGGAGGTGGTCAGGAGTAATTGAGAAAGTGATGAGTAACCGATTACATTTAGGGTAGTCCTGCAGGCCTCAGGAGAAGGTAGGATGTGTCCCAGACAGTGAATGGTACTAGGTTCTACTGGGAAGGTACAACCTTAGTGTATCACTAACCATAGTATGCTACTCTTGAATTACTTCTGTCAAATGTTAACAGGAATATAAATGTATCCTTTCTAAAAGACTGGTTATTTTTTTAATGATCAGATATTTGATTAGACCTAGTTGCATGATATGACTGGTAAAATTCAAGCTTACTTGAAATGAAAACTATGTTTATTAAGGGAGGAAATTCTTGAGTAGTATAGAGTGCCAACTACATTTGTAAAACTACTTTTTTTTCCTGGCTACAGTTGGAGTTTTGGTTCTTTTTTAAAACATCTAAAGTAAATGGGTATGTTTTACAACTTATTTTCAGGAGTATGCATATTTCTAGCATTAGATTCAGATGTTGAAATTAAATGAAAACACAGGCAGGAATGTCTCCTTATCTGGAGGTAGAAATAGTTTAGTCAGGGAGGTCAACAACACTGAACAAATCCAGTCAGGAAATGTTGTCAAAGAATAATGTATATTAACACCTTAAGTGATAGCTTCTAGTAACTTTGGATTCCTATCTAAATTGCTCTCTGTTCCAGGGCATTATCAGGGGTCACTCTGTGCATAGGTAACAACTGCAGCAAATTTGTATGTGTATATTTAAGGATGTCAATTCTGCAGATTTCTGCACTTTGCCCATGTGCTGATAAGTACACGTGGACTTCCCACTTTATAAATGAATGAAAAATAATAATACCGTTAGAAAACTATGGCAAGATGATGCTAAAGATGTTAAGTCACTACATGGCCCCTTATGTTTCCTTGGTATTGGCAGTTCATGTGGCATGTAAAACTTATTGATTCATGGGTATTATCTGACAGAGACTTGGGTTTAGTCTTAAGAATTTTTTCATGATTCATCTAGCCTAGGAAATTGACAGGCAGATAGGGAGAACTTCTAGGATGTGAATTTTAGAGATTATAGAAGTGTCACATTAATTTTTTTCTTCTCAGAAAAGATATGAT
The DNA here is from genome assembly GCF_000696425.1 of Galeopterus variegatus. Classification (NCBI taxonomy): domain Eukaryota; kingdom Metazoa; phylum Chordata; class Mammalia; order Dermoptera; family Cynocephalidae; genus Galeopterus; species Galeopterus variegatus. The sequence goes on from NW_007727911.1 coordinate 152,698, forward strand.
ATTTTACATAGGATGAGAAAAGCAGAGTGGGGTTTTTGGTGTGTGTGCGTTGGGGGGAGGTTTCTTTTAACACTTACCAAAATAGTCATTATCTACAGGTTTTCTGTGTGGAAGATACAGGAATAATGATAGGTCATGGGCTTTGCCCTCAAAGAGTTCTCAGGTACTTGAAGTATAGCTAAGCACATTTACAAGTATAGGGATTTGTATGATTAGCGTAATGTATGTGCAAGGGGCAGAGGTAGGAGTCAGCTCTCCTCTGTTTATTAGCTGCTTTACGAAACATTGAGTTTTTCACTGTTAAGATTGTGGGCTAAAGGAGGAAGTAGTGGAATGTGTGAGTAACAGAACATTTTGTTTGTGGAGCTGAAGGGCTTAGGATGTAAGGACAGCCGCAAGAACTTTCTTTCCTAAGCTCCCATTGCAGGGACCCCCCCACAAGTCTCTTTTCATTTTTTTACTTCAGCATCTGCACGATAAGCTTTTATGCCACCCAGACAGCTATACATGTAAGGCTAGTGACCGACGCTACACAATAGGAAAGTACTGAGTCTCCAGAAAAAGGAAGAAAAACTCTGAAAAATGCACTCAGCTAGGGACCCTGTCTTACTGTCTTTCTATCCTTGACAGTATGTGGTAGATACTCAGTAATGTTTGCTAGGTAAATAAATAGGTCTCAAAACTTAGGACTTAGACTGAGCCTCTCCCCTTCTGTCTCCAGACTCTTCCGTGTACCTGTTTGTAAGTATTTATGTAAATGTTACATTTGTTTGAGTTAAAAAACCCAAAAGTATATTCACGACCTCCTATGAAAAGGGATTTTAAATTACTTGGCACTAAAGACTGGCTGATACTTGAGTCGTCCTCCTCAGTGCCTAGTACAATGCTTGCTGTCCTCCCGCATGTGATGGCTGTGGTGGCTTGTATGGGCACTGTAGGGCAGATCTAGATTGACTATTTGGGTCTTGGAATAAGCTTGGTCTTCTGTAAGCAGAGGCTCACTACTTTACTCATCTTCTGAGGGATTGTTTTACTAAAGTAAAATTTTAGGTACTGCTCTAAACTTTGTATTTAGCTTACCTGCTGTGGTTTGCTTCTTTTCTCTCATTTTTTTTTTAAAGATGACCGGTAAGGGGATCTTAACCCCTGACTAGGAGTTGTAAGCACCACACTCTCCCAAGTGAGCCATGGGCCAGCCCTCTCATTTTTTTTTTTTTAAACACAAAAACTTTATTGAGCAGCCACCCTATATCAGGCATTGCCAGGCACTGAGGATATGAAGGTAAACTCATTTTGCTCTTAGTCCAATGTAGGAGGCACACATACAATCTTAAATCTTAAAAAAAAAAAAGATATCCTTATGCACTGTAGGGTAACAATACACAAAGTGCTATGTAACTCAGGTAAATGACTTTTTCTGCTAGGAGAGGTAAATCAGGAAAACTACAGAGGAGGGATGACATTTGGTCTTAGTTTTGAATGATAGAGTTAGTTAGGAGTTAAATGAAGTTAGGAATTAGAGTAGATGTCATAGAGTAGGGGAGAGTGAAGTCCGAAGGCTCAGAAGATCTTCAGGACTTAGATCCTGAAGGGCTTTCATGGCCTTGCCATGCTAAGGAGCTAAGATATTTCTTGATGGTCAGAAGTTTCAAACTGTTTTGCAAATAACTAGGACTACTGGGATGGGGACTGATAGGGCACTGGACCCCACACTTTCTCTTCAATCACAGAAGCTCCACACATATACATAAAAGGAAACATGCTTTTTAAAAGTACTGTCATAGGTCATGTGAAGCTATTGAAGAATTCTGTTAGAAGATTTGTACGTGGTCTTTCATTAGGTTATCTGCTTATTTTGGTTCCAGTTCTCACCTGATTTAGTTGATTTCCACAGTTCAGATTTTGATCGAGAGAGGAAATCTGATTGGTTGCTGGTCAGACAAGTGATTGGCTTCCATAGAGTCAGATGATCCCCTCTAGTCTAATTGGATGTAAGCAGAGGCTGTTTTAGGAGTTATGGTTGGAGATAGTTCATCAAGACAAAGATAGAGATTGGGCTGATCCTCAGGTGTTTAGTGGGAACCATTCCTACTCCTATGGCTTGGATGTATCTCCCAAAGTTCATGTGCTCGAAATTTAATCCTCAGTGCAGCTGCTGAGAGGTGGGACCTTTAAGAGGTGATTAGGTCCTGAGGGCTCTGTCCTCAGGAATGTATTAATATTATTGTCCTGAGTGTGGGCTTGTTATAAAATCGAGTTTGGCCCCCTCTTCTCTTTTGCCGTCTCTCACTCACACTCTTACCCTTCTGCCATGGGATGATGTTTCAAGAAGGCCCTCACCAGATGCCAGCCTCTCGATCTTGGACTTCCCAGCCTCTCAAACTGCGAGAAATAAATATCTTTTCTTTATAAATTACTCAATCTTGGATATTCTGTTACAGCAATACAAAATGGACTAAGACACTTACTCTTTTTTATGTATCCTTTCAGAAATATTCTCTGCATATATATAGGTGTATGTGTATGTATGTATTGATATGCAATATTTTTTCCAGAAGGAAAACTAAGAAATTATTGCTATTAATTTCTCTTGGAGAAAGTCTTTAATTTTTCAATTTTTTGAATTATTAGAACTTTTTGTGTACATAGGTTTTAAAATCTGTCAATAGGGGATCTCTGGGAAGTGAGATTGTGGGCCTTTTTATGTGTAATTATGTGCCACATAATGATGTTTTGTGTATACGATGAAGGTAGAGATTATAATAGCTATACAGTATAGCCTAGGCATGTAGTAGGTGACACCTTCTAGGTTTGTGTAAGTATACTCTGTGATGTTCACACAATGAAGTCACCTAATGACTAGTTTCTCAGGACATATGCCTGTTGATGCATGACTGTACTTCTCTGTGTAGAGGGAAAAAAAGCCAAGTAAATGTTTAAAAGTAAGTAAATAAGAGTTATTACTGCTTTTTTCTTGAACCTGGACACGTAAGGTTAGCTATTCTTTGCAACTTTAAGCACATTTCCAGCTTCTGATTTCTATCTGCCTGATTTGCTCGGTAACGTGAAAGTTACAGCTTTAAGAAAGAATTTATAATGGAGCAATTTATATTTTTATAGGATAATAATGTTTTAAGTGACTAAGAACTTGACATCAAAAAGATAGTACAAGCATTTATCATGATTGAACTTCAGCTCCTATAAAATTTCAACTGGTACTATTCGTGGCTAAGGTACCACAGGTAAACAGTATATCCTACTCATCCCCTTTAGTCCACCATTCCTTATGTTATGTCATCTTGATTTTTGTGGAAGAAATCACCATATTCTAGTCATCAAGGTGCATTGCCTTAGATTAATTTTTGGCTTCTCATATTTTTTTACACTGCACAAGATGTTGCATGTTATCTTTTTTTTTTTTTTTTTTTTTTTTTTTTTTTTTTTTTTTTTTTTTTTTTTTTTTTTTTTTTTTTTTTTTTTTTTTTTTTTTTTTTTTTTTTTTTTTTTTTTTTTTTTTTTTTTTTTTTTTTTTTTTTTTTTTTTTTTTTGGCAGCTGGCTGGTATAGGGATCTGAACGTGTTATTGCACAGGATCTTTCACTGGGTGGTGTAACATTCTGAGTTTTGTGCTATGTTCATGTATTACGCATTAAATCAAGGAAATCAGATAAACACACAAGGCTGATACTACATAAACTTTGCCAATTTTATGGGCTACTGCATACAGTAACCTGTAAAATTGGCATGATGTTTTATGTAGTACCATACTTGGTGGATCATTTTCATCCCTGGGAGAGCTCACTCTCCCACCATGAGGTACCACATTGATAAGCACCACATTATGATCTGAGATTATTATTATTATTTTGGCAGCCAGCCAGCACGGGGTAAACTGAGATTTAAAAATTAGTGGTGCTGCAAGGGCTGGCTGGTTAGCTCAGTTGGTTAGAGCATGGTATTATAACATCAAGGCTAAGGGTTTGGATCCCTGTACCGGCCAGCCACAAAAAAATAATAATAATAAATAAATTAGTGGTGCAATAGAATTTTTTGTAATTGTTAAGTAATCAACTTTGAGTCAGTAGCTTTTGTAAGTATTGTGTAATACTAATACTTTATAAAATATGGCTTTATTTTACATTGTGTATAGTATAATATATATCCTAACCCAACTCTGGTCATTTTACAGTGGGATAAAATAGAGGCTCCTTAACAAACATCAGTTCTGTTCCTGTGGAGACCCAGCACTTATATGAACTAGGCATTTTGGCTGTAAATTATAACCATATGGGATTTTTTTTTTAGCAGTTGATCTACCCCCTCCCCCTACCCCCTACTAGTCTTCAGTTAAAGCCTGTCATCCTGTGTTTTTTTAAAAATATAGGATTTAAGAAAAAAAATACTGGAATAAGACTTTTGAGATTTTAGGTATATAGTTGTTTTATGATACCAAAATGAGTAAGAAGTGAATACTGCTAAATCTTCTAAGTTATATTTGCTTATCATAAGAACAGTTTATTTCTTCATTTTATTTTAATATTACAAGATTATTTTAATATTTCTGTTAACTAAAGATTCTTTTAGCACATCCTCAAACATCAGTAATAGAAATACTCTTCTACAATAGTAGTTTTAATGTAAGGACAGGTATTGAGAATTTTGATATTGTTAAGGCTTTTCCTGTGTACTGGTAACAGAATTACTTGAATGATAAAAATACTGTCTTTTAGAATATAATTATTGGACAAAATATATTCAAAAAAACTTAGTTAGTTAGTTAGTTAGTTAGTGACTGGCCGATAATGGGGATCCAAACCCTTGACCTTGGTGTTATAACACCACACTCTCACCAACTGACCTACCTGGCCAACAGAACCTTTGTTTTATAATGTAGAACTTCATTTAATAAAAAGTGATATTTAGAGAAAAAGAAACCTCAATTTGGACCTCATCTTTTGGTAGTTAATAGTATAAACTGAAGTAATTAATTTTTCTGCAAAGTATTAGGGAGGCCCTTATTTGTAGTTAGGGAAATCTAAAATCGCCTTTTATATAAGAAGTGGAAGGTGCTTGCAAGCTTGGAGTCAATTAGTTCTTATTAATATCAAGGGAGTTTTTATATGATATATCATTAAGTTATAAAATTGCTTTTTAAATTAACTTTTCATTCTCATTCATTTAATCTTGTTTTATTTTTTATTTCAAAATTTAATTGTACATATTTGTGGGGTACAGTGTATTGTTTCAATACATGCGTATATTGTACAGTGATTCACTTAGGGTAGATAGCATTTCCATTCCCTGAACATTTATTTTTTCTTTATGGTGATTACAGTCAAGATCCTCTTTTCTAGCTATTTAGAAATATACAATATAATATTATTAGCTCTTGTCAGCCTAAAAGACCAAAACTTATTCTTCCTATCTCCCTGTAGGTTTGTACCCCTTAATCTACCACTCCCCACTGCTTTCCTCCCCACTTCCTGGCTGTTGGTAACCATAATTCTACCTTTTACTTCTGTGAGAACTGTTTTTTTGTTTTGGGGTTTTTTTTTTAAAGATCCATATATGAGTGAGATCACGTAGTTGTCTTTCTGTACCTGGCTTACTTCACTTAACATGATAGTCTCCAGTTCTATCCATGTTGCTGCAAATGATAGGATTTCATTTTCTTTTTTTATAGATTAATAATATTCCATTTTGTATATATACCACAGTTTTTTATCCATTCATCTGTTGATGGGAATTTAGGTTGATTCCATCTTTCAGCTATTGTGAATAGTGCTGCAATGAACATGGATATTTAACCTCATTTTATATCTTGACTTATGTCTCCTGTACATCTTGGTTTACAATATGCATTGTATTTAAAAAGCATAAATTTCTATTTCTTCAGAAACATCCTTTCTTAGTGTGCCTCTTTATAGAACAAGGAGGTCATGTGTTCTCTCTCAGAGACAATCCTGATTCTTGTACGTTGGTCCTTATGAACTTCTGTGATCCAGAGTTATTAGTAATAGTGTGACATTGAAAGAGAATGTTGTTATCTACCAAAAACTCTAGATCTAATGCTCCTGAATTGCTCCTCCAATTTTAGTAGGTTATGGCAACCTTTATTTAAACTGCTTCTTCTTTTGTTACTCCCTGAAGCCCGGAGGGAGAAGGCCTCAAGTCATGGCTATAAATTTGATGCCTTGTACTTTTTCAACTGTATTACAGTTATGCTAAGAAAGAATCTGATCTTAATGGAGCCCAGATCAAGCTTCGAGAATATGAAGCAGCACTGAATTCTAAAGATGCGGCTCTGGCTACTGCACTTGGTGACAAGAAAAGTTTAGAAGCAGATTTGGAGGATCTGAAGGACCAAATTGCCCAGGTAAGATAAACTCTGCTCTTGAGCCATATTTGGCAGGTGTTTAGGCTGAGGTTTGATTGATTGGTTATTATTTATTTTATGGTTTTTTTCTTTTTTTTTTTTTGAAATTTTATTTTATGGTGGCTTGCCTGAAGAGAAGTCTTGAGGTAGTTAACAGGCAAAGCATCATCACCTCATGCTGATTATGTCTTGATTATGCAGATCTTGCTGCTTTTCCTCTTCTCTGTTGTGCGTGAGCTCATCCTGTCTCCTGCTCTCAAAGCCTATTTCATTATTGCACCAAGATGTGAGGTAGGAAAAGAGGATGTCATAATGTTACTATACACACAGGAAGAATGAAAGTGGTTAGCTAAAATCATTGGTTTGATTTTTGGAATGTGAGTTATAGATCTCTGTTCTATTCTCTGTTGCCAGTTGTCAATTTGACAGGTGATTTGGTATGACTTCCTGTGGGTGGTACCAGCACATGGACACCCAGTTCTGTGATAAAGGTTAAAATGAGGTAATCATACATTGATAAATGTTTAGGAATTGTAATACTTGATTTGATTCATAGGTATCTTAAATTCATTGCTAAATGATTGCCATGTAGTTTTTATCACCATTTTTTTTTTCCTTGTAATAGTTGGAAGCCTCCTTGGCTGCTGCCAAAAAACAGTTAGCAGATGAAACTTTACTTAAAGTGGATTTGGAGAATCGTTGTCAGAGCCTTACTGAGGACTTGGAGTTTCGTAAAAATATGTATGAAGAGGTAACTATATATAATTTCACTTTTTTAAGGAATGGAAGTGTTCTAAAAAGCCTTTGCTATAACTATATATGCAAATATATTTTATTTATGGTTTCTTTTTGACAAAAATATCAGATAAAGAGATAAGATTTGGGGATGGAAGAAGTTTGTAGGTAAATTATTCAAGGTATTGCTTCTAAAAGACTGTATCTAAGAACTCAAGCTGTTAAGGTAAACAGATGTGATTTCACTTCTGACTTATAAGGCTTAGTCACAGCAATTACTGTCAACATGTTTAAGCATTTGTGTTATCTATTGTTGTCTAATAAATTACTCTAAAATTTAACAGCCTAAAACCACAGACCTTTATTATCTTACAGTTTCTGAAGGCCAGGAATCTGAGAGCTGCTTAACCAGGTGGTTCTGTTTCAAGGTGTCATGAGGTTGCAGTCGAACTTTCAACCTGGGCTGGAGGAACTGCTTCCAAGCTCATTCACCAGGCTGTTAGCAGCAGGTGTCAGTTCCTTGCCACAGTGTCTTCTCCATGGGGCTGCTCATGATATGGCTGTGAGAGAGAGAGACAGAGAAAGTACCCTCCACCAGGATGGAAGCCACATTACCTTGTAAAACCTAGTCACGAAAGTGGCATGTCATCACTTCTGCCTTCTTCTGTCAGTCACATAGATGAACGCTGATACATTGTGGGAGGGGATTATACTGGGGTGTGATACCAGGAAGCAGCGGTCATCGGGGGCCATCTTGAAGTCTGGCTACTCACATTTATAGGTATATTTGTAAATTTAAAAATATTATTTACAAGCCTAACCTCTGTGGTCAAGAGAACAGGGGCACAATGTTGCCAAACAGAGGAAGTAATAAAACTGAAGAAAGGGGAATACATATTTCCCCCAAATTGAAGAGTACGGAAATTAACCCAGGATGGAGAACATGCAGTTTTAAGTACTTGATGTCTTTAAAAATATAGTAATTTTAAAAACAATGATTGGAGGAAAAAAATAATTTAATAGGTAATGTGATCATTTTTATACATACATGTATTTTGTAAATACAACAGTATTTAAACAAAATAGGTATTGTTCGTGCAAAGTGCACTGAATAAGCAGTCAGACTTTTGACGACTCTTGGGTCAGTTTCATAATTAAAATGAAATACTGATACTGCTATTTTTTTCTCCAGGGAATGGTGAGGATCAAACAAAGTGAAATATTGTGTGTGAAAGCTCTTTGTAAACTGCAGTGAGTGCTATTGTATTAGTCCATTTTGTGTTGCTTATAACAAAATACCCGAAACTGGGTGATTTATAAAGAAAAATGACACCTATTGCTTACAGTTTCTGAAACTGAGAAGTCCAAAGTCCATCTCAGGGTGGTGACAGTGACCCCGGGGTCTCACATTGCAAGATGGTGGAAGCAAAGAGAGCTCAGAGAGAGCAAGACAGACTCTCCTCTTCTTTTAAAGTCCTTAGAAGCACACCCCTGACCACCATTTTTAATCCATTTACTATTTCATGGTCCTACAATCCTATCACCTCTTCAGGGTTCCACCTTTCAATTACTGTGATAGTATTTCCCACCCTCTTAACAGTCACAGTGGGAGCTAAGTTTCCAATACATAAAACTTGGGGGACACAATTCAAGCTTCAGGGAGTTTTGGGGGGACACAATTCAATCCACTACAGCTATCATATAATTTGTTAACAAGATTTGCTTTTAAAAAGCAGGCATTTTTATATGAAGGTGACTTACATTTTTGTTTTGTTAAAATCGTCCCTGATCTATCATTACTTATTTTTCATGTAGTGTGTGGACAGTGAGGAGTAGGGTATTTTTTTTCTTTGTAGAGTTGTATATAAAATAATAAAAAATGGCATCAGTAAAAAGTAATTTAATATTTTTAGAGTGTTTGGGTAGCATCTTTGAATTTTTTTGTTTTCGCCTTTTTGAGAATGGATTTTAAAATATTCCTCTTAATTCTTTTTTAAAAATTATTTTTACATTGAGGATGTAATTCTATTCAATTAATATACCTAACTTCCTTATTATGAACAGTTAAGGGGAAAGAGGAAGGAGAAAAACAGGAAGAAGAAGAAGGGAGGTAAACAAAGGGCAAACCATCAGTAGGTACTCAATCTTTGTTGAACTAAACCTCTCATTTGCATGTTTTCATGACTGAAATATCATTTGCTTCATGAAGTAGGTGTGAGCTCTGGGAAGCTGATAGCAGAACTGGAATTTGAACCCTGGTTATCCGATTTTTCTGATTCTGTGAAGTGTATTTTCCTCTGCAGTGGTTAAAGGAAAGATGAGGAAATGCACAGAAAAATGCATACACTAAGATGTACAAAGCTTTGGTGGGTTATACCCCCCTCTTGTGGCTCCTTTAATTATTGCCATCAAAGGTAGATCTGTTGTACTTGAATAACTATAAGCTTTATATTAGACAATTCTATTCTTTAACAGTGAATTGTCATATGTACTTGACTTAGTCGAGTAATATTGTTAATAAGAAAAAAAAAAAAACCAATTTAGAAAAACAGTTTGTGTTTATGTTGTTTACTGTCTGGCTACCCATGATTGCATGGTACTCTTTAGTAAATTATCCAGGCCATTCCTTGCCATCAGAGAAATAAACAGGTATGCTCCTGAAAGAAATGAATTCTTTTTTTTTTTTTTTTTTTGTCTTTTTCGTGACCGGTAAGGGGAACGCAACCCCTTGGTGTGGCGTCGCCCACACCGTGCTCAACCAGTGAGCGCACGCACCAGCCAGTCCTATATAGGATCCGAACCCGTGGCGGGAGCGTCGCTACGCTCCCAGCACTGCACTCATGAGTGCGCCACGGGCTCGGCCCAGAAATGAATTCTTGAGAGGCTACCATTTCTGTCATTAGTTCCACCTCAAAAATCTCACCTGAAAACTATGATGCAAAAAAAGTATCTATTCACATGCCTGTCTTAGAAGACAGAACCTCAGTGAGAAGTTTGCCAGTAAAACTTTGGATGGCCGTGATGTCACTCAGACTTGTACCTGTGCATCCATGGTAAACAACTTGGTTTTATGTGATTTCTTTTTTTCCCAGGAGATTAATGAGACCAGAAAGAAGCATGAAACGCGTTTGGTAGAGGTGGATTCTGGGCGTCAGATTGAGTACGAGTACAAGCTGGCTCAAGCCCTTCATGAGATGAGAGAGCAACATGATGCCCAAGTGAGGCTGTACAAGGAAGAGCTTGAGCAGACTTACCATGCCAAAGTGAGCACTGTCCTCAGAGGATTTGTTTGAACACTGAAAATCAGTACTTCACAGTTGTCAGGAAGAACATGCCTTGATATTTTGTTCTAGTTTTCTTAAATGATTCCCCTACTCTCCATGAATATAGAAAATGGGTTGTTTTTAAAAATGCATTCCCCCCTTTTATTTACATGGGAACAGTCTACAGTGTTTTGCAGCTTTCCTGTTTCCAAAAAATGCAGTTTTCTATAAATTAAATGTCACTAGAAAATATTGGAAGAAAGCAGGGTGGTTCTAAGCTTAATATCTTTTTGTCCCATTGATCATTCATATCATGGTAGCCATTTGTTGTCTGTCAATCTGTCTGAAATACTCTTCTTCCAATAACAAGTACTGATCATATTGTCCTACACATCTGTTTAGTAGTAAATAAATGCCAGACTGTGTCTAGTTCTGACTTCCATGTCGCCACTGTACGTAGATTGTGACCATCACGTGTTGGGCTTCTTTGTACACGTAACAAATGGAAAGTCTGATATTTCTTCCTCTGTTGCTATTATTCATTTAAAAAATATTATAGAAACCCTATTTGTTTTAGCCGACTATACAAAAGTCCATAAAATCAGAAACTAGTACAGGCTTTCCTTCTAAATGATTCTACTCCATGTGTTAAATGTTATTTGGTTAGAAGGAGTTATTAGGGACTTAGAAAATTAGGGTCATGGAGTTATTGAAAATAATATCCATTGTATGGCTTCAAACTGTTCATGTTGCTTTTTATCCATTTTATGAAGTAGTAATTGGCTTGTGAAAGTGAGATCTTATAAACAGTACCTTCAGTTGTCCAACACTTACTCAGTGCTAAGCATTGAGCTAGATAGTGAAGAAGCTAAAGTATAAGGATTGATCACAGACTGTGGCCTCAGAGGGAGCCAGGGAGGAGACATAAAGACATGTGCCTGAGGCACACACAGTAGAATGTTATGGACGTTTGAAAGAACAAGATATTGTTTTTACCTGAGAATTGGTTTTTGCTTTTGGAAGGGAGTGTTTCTGTCTGGTTTGAAATCATCTATAAATTCGTATTTTCTGCTTTTTGCTTTATATTCTATGTTGTGTTTGGTGGGTTAGGGAAATGGGATGTCTGTTTTCCCACAAACATCACCATAGTCAAGTTGCTACTGCCCAGTTTTCTTATTAGCAGTGTTATTTAGACATTAAAGGTTTAAAGGGTGAAATATTGAAGTAATAAACTTTGGGTAAAGACCCAGGTTTATTAGCATTGTTAAAACTCATATTTTAGGAAATGAGTCTAAAAGTCAAACATACTTCAGGTAATTTAAAGTGTCAACAAACTTGATGATGCTTTTCCTGTGTTTCATCAGCCCATTACCAGCAGGGCTTAGGTTTAACATGCTTTGAGAGGAATCATCTTCCTCATTTGTGAGTTCTAATTCACTAGGTAAGACTGACTGTGTGGTCTGCTTCCTCTTTTAGCTGGAGAATGCCAGACTGTCCTCTGAGATGAATACTTCTACTGTCAACAGTGCCAGGGAAGAATTGATGGAAAGTCGTGTGAGAATTGAGAGCCTTTCATCTCAGCTTTCTCACCTACAGAAAGAGGTAAGTAAGCATCTTTTCCTGAGAAGAATCCAACTTAAACATGATGGCCACCTCCACCACGGTAGCCTACCTGCTTTGCTCTGCTAATGTCACTCCTCTCTTGTCACAGATGATGGTATTATCCAACACTCTGGGCTTCACAGTGGTAGATTTTTCTGGTTTTTTTTTTTTCATTAACATATTCATTATTACAGATCATGCTTATTTTTTATGCCCCTTAGCCAATCATTCTCCCTCTTTCTCCCCCTTCTAGTAACCACAGATTGTTCTCTCCTTCTGATAGATTAACTGTTTTTCTGTTGATTTGTTGCCTTATGATCTGTCCAGTACTGAGAGGGGTGTGTTCAGGTCCCTCATTATTATGATTATAGCAGATGCTTCTTCTATTACTGTGTAGTGTGCTTTGTGGAAAGAGAGGACCTCTTCTTTTTCTTTTTTAGTCTCTGCTGGTGACTCTCCTTGTGAATGTCTGGCGTACCATCTGCATAGTGGCTGTGACTACTGCTATAGTGACTAGCTGCTTTTGCAACAGCCATGGCAATTGCGGTGGCTTATGGTGGGCAGCCTGCATGGAAATGGTGTTTTTGGTGTGCTCTTTACCTGGCTGGGTTTGGCTTCCTCTGGCTCCATGCCTCAGGACCCTGGCAGGGCCCCCTAGATTTTCTCATTTTGCATTGTATAAACATCCTCTGAGCAGATAAATCAGTAGGTGATTAGTAGATGAAATAGAGCTCAGAGACTTGCCCTTGTGAAGCAGCCTGCTGGTTTATTCACTGGACTTACCCTTGGATCCTGGTTTTCTGACTCATCTAACAGCCTCATCTCTACATGGTGCTGTTCCCAACATGTTCCTTTTTCATGACATTTGGAAACTAAATGAAGAAAAACGTGCAAAAATTCTTTGTGGATGGTGAATGCTTTGTATTTCTAGATAGATTCTCTTAGTGCTTAAACTGCTTAATAATTAGGATATCATGAAGTAACATTAATTTTCATATTTGTTTAGAATTTAGTGACTAATTCATTTATTGGTACACCTAAGTGACAAATGCTTGTGTTGCTGGGTGTGTTGATGTGCCAGTACATGATGGTATGTTCCAGATGCAGATTAAACAGTCATGGACGCTGCTTCAGATCAGTTTTAGTCTAGGGTGATATGGATACGGATACACAAAATACATATGCACCCATGTAAGTATTCAGAATGATGTGATAATTTACTGCTCACATTAATTACTTGGGAAGTAACTTCAGCTTCTATTTTCCTTAAGGGAGGAGATCTTGTTTTGAATTTTCCACATAAGAATAAACTTTATGGGCCGAGCCCGTGGTGCACTCGGGAGAGTGCGGCGCTGGGAGCGCGGCAGTGCTCCCGCTGCAGGTTCGGATCCTGTATAGGAATGGCCGGTGCGCTCACAGCGCTCACTGGCTGAGCGCGGTGCGGCCGGTCTCAAAAAAAAAAAAAAGAATAAACTTTATTTTTGCTTACTTTTCATTAGGCTTTTCTCTCTTCCTTTTTCTTTTTATCATTTTATTTTTAGTATAATAATTTTCTAATTATAAAACAGAAGACATTGCAGGAATTTAGGAAACAAAGCAAAAAATGAGTCACATGAAATAGGGTGACGTAAAAAAATTAGTTAACATAGAAGCTTTTACATTGCCATCATGTGTGCTTTATTACTTGCAACATAAATTTTAAAATTATTTTAAACCTATTTTGTCCTGATAGTATTTCCAAGTTTTCATGTAACAGTAGAGCTGGAAGGACCTATGAGTTCACTCAGTCCAGCCACAGACCAAGGTGAGTTTAATGGCTTGCACAGAGGCTGCAGGCTGATAAATGGGTTTCTCTCCTGGTTCCCAGTTTTCCTCTTCATACCTCACTCTTTGAAGATTTTCCTTTAGGAATTCAACAGATGATCTGTTTTCCATTATACTATCTGTCTTAGTCTTTTTGGGCTACTATAACAGTATCTTAGACTGGGTGGCTTGTAAACAACAGAAATTTATTTCTCATGGTTCTGGAAGCTGGGAAGTCCAAAATTAAGGGGCTGCCAGATATGCTTTTTGGGGAGGGCCTGTTTCGTGATTCATAGATGATGCCTTTTTGTTGCATCCTTACGTGGTTGAAGGGCAGCTGAGCTCCTTTGGGCCTATTTGTAAGTGGGCTAATCCCAATCATGAGGACTCTGCCTTCATGATCTAATCACTGCCCAAAAGGCCCTACCTCGTAATACCATCGCCTTGGGGGTTAGGATTTCAACATGTGAATTATGGGAGGACACAAACATTCAGACCATAGCACTATCTTAACAGGTACATTTCCAAAAATAGACCTGTCTATTCTTATACTGAGTTCACATACATTATTTTTCTCCATTTATTAAATCATCATCTCTCCCTCAATTTTACTTTTATCTACTTCTTTTTAAAATTTTGGCTGCTGCATAATCTGCTTGATTATATTTGATACAGATGTTCTTCTCTTGAGATTGATTTTCATTTTGCAGATGAGGAGACTGAGACTTTGTATTTAAATAGCAGTAGGCTCTGAAACTTGGTAGCCATGTGTTCTGACACAGCTTCAGGGTTGTTTCCTTGTTAGCTTGTTAGTTATATTCCCATTCTTGGAATTTTTTTTGTTAACCTCAGGTTAGTGGCTTTTAAACGATGTTAGGTATGGTTCTGGGGGTTTCCAGGAGCTAACTCCGTATTAAATAATAGAGAAGTTCCCTTTTCATCCAAAATAGTTTTTAACCTTCTCTGTGTGGGAGGGAATCCTTTCCTTTATTCATTGGCAACAGATTTTATGATAAAGAATTGATAAAGTTTATTCATGGAGAAATCATCAAGAAAAGTGTTATCTCTTTTAATATTTTCATATTGTATATCTTAATAGTATTTGTTGTTGAGTCATGTCTGTTTCATCATGCTGCCTGTTGGGCCATAAGAATTTCCTTTTGGTTATATGACTCATGTTAGTGAAGTACTTAAATTTTACTTAAAATTGGCATAACCTTTAAAATACAGATTTTAGAAGATATTTTAAAATAATATATAGGTGGTAGCAGTATTATGTTTTGGAATTATGAATTTTATACATTGTTTATAGTATTTCTAGATTTTTGACTTCAGCCAAATTAATTGCTTGGTCAAAGTCTGCTTGCCTTACAGAAAGAATAGTATAGTGTAGAGAGGTACATCAAAAGTACCTCTAATTTTTGTTTCTCTAACACCCAGACTTATCCTGAAGATAGACCATAATAAACCAGTACAATTGTGTTACACACTATAAAAAATTAAATAAACCAAGACCATTAGAAGTTAGTCATAAAATTTTAGAGTTAGAGGCAGGATCTTAGAGATAATCTAGTTTGATCTCTTTGTTTTCCAAATGTGGAAACTGGTTTAGTGGGATTAGTTAAAGCTTGTCAGGAGTCATAAGTAGTTAATGGCAGAATCAAAAAGAAGAATCTAGGTCTAATTTCTCACATTACATCCCTTAAATTTCACTACATCCCTTAAATTTCACTACATCCCTTAAATCTCACACTACATCCCTTAAATTTTAAAATTGTGTCTCTTATCCACTCGCCTTTAGATTCATCCTTGTTGCCCATTGTGTCCTCTTCCTCCAACATGTGACATAAAGTGAGATCGAAGAGGAGGCTTTTTTTTTTTTCCTTTTTGTCTTTTTTACTGACCGGTAACAGGATCGCAACCCTCAGTGTTGCGCCCGTACCGGGGACCGGCAATGGGATCGCAACCCTCGGTGTTGCATCCGCACCGCGCTCAGCCAGTGAGTGGGAACCGGTCTCCACATGGGATCCGAACCCTCGGCGGGAGCGCTGCCGCGCTCCCAAGCAGCGCACTCTCCAGTGTGCCACCGGGCTGGCCCGAAGAGGAGGCATTTTGTACTTACATTTTTTTTTTCTTTTGGAGAAAAGAAAATATAAGAGGCAGTGTGTGGTGGGGAGTGTGGGGGGGGTGTAGAATGGTTTTTCAAGTATAGTTAAATGCAAGTTCTCTAAGGCACAGGGACTATGTTTATAATATCGATCTTAAGAGGAATGTCTGCATTCTAATATAGAATGTTAGATACTACTGTGGAATTTAATTAATTGATTGATTATTTTTTAAATAACCTTTTTTTGGCATAATTTTAGATTTATGGAAAAGTTGGAAAGATAGTACAGATAGTTCTCATTTATCTCTCACCTGGTTTCCTCTATTGTTAGGATTTTATGTTATCATGGGGTATTTGTCAAAACTAAGAAACTGACATTGGATATTACTATTTACTGTATATTTATTTTTAATAAGTAGTCTCCAGACTATTTGAATTTTGCTAGTTTTTCTATTACTCTCCTCTTTCTGTTCCAGTATACAGCATGCCTCCCTAGTCTTCCCTGGTCTGTGACAGTTTCTCAGGTGTTCCTTGTTTTTTATGACCTTGAGTTTGAGGACTGGCCAGGTATCATGTAGCCTCTGCCCCAATCTGGGTTTATCTGGTGCTTTACATGTGATGAGACTGAAGTTACGAGTTTTAAGTGCCTGTCTTATCATATCATGTAAGGGATTATATAACACGCACATAACATCACTGGTGATTTGTAGTTAAGGCACTGTTTGCCAGGTTTCTCCACTGTTAACAGAGTTAGCATTTTTTTCTTTTCCATACTCTGTTGTTGGGAAGCAAGTCACTAAGTTCAGCCCACCCTCAGGGATGAAGGGCAAGAATTAAGCTCTACATCCTGGAGGGGGATCTATGTTTATTAAACAGAATTCTTCTGAAAAGATTTGTCTTTTCTTTTCCTTCCTCCCTTTCAGTATGGACTCCTGGACATTTACTTTATACTTTGGGTTATAATCTAATACTACATTATTTATTTTATTGTACTGGCTCAGATTGCTCTACCTTTGGCCTTTGGGAGTTCTGTTAGGTGAGCTACTGTATCTCTTTGTTTTTTGAGCACTTTCTTACTTGCTTCAACTATAAGATGCCGCAGGCTCATCTTATATTTTCCCTGTCCCAGCCCTAGAATCATTCATTTCTCTGAGGAGCCCTGGTTCTTTTTATCGGAGAAGGGTATATATAGAAATGAAGATCTGGGCACTGAGTATGCTCATTGGTACTGGGGTGTCACTGCTTCTGGGCCAACAGAACTAGGAAATATATGTATGTATGCTAACCCATGTATACACACGTATCTATAATTGTTTTTCTGTCTAACCATATGCATTTGTATTGAACTAAACATGAGTTCATACAGATGTCTGACTCAAATCTAGTACTACTTGGTTCGTTTTGGGCTTCCGTTTCTTGCTTATCTTGACTTTTTTCTCTGAGACTGAGAAACCTGGTTTCTACCACCCATTTACTATTTCGTCAGCCCAGTATATGTCTAAAGCATTAGAAATTTTGAATGTGTACCCCTTTGAGAATTAAATTTATCTACAAGAGTGTAGTACTTATATAGTGTTTAGCTCCTTTTTATCTCTAGACTTCCAGATTTAATTTTGGCACAGTAGGTACTCTTTCTTTCCTGTTCTGATGCTCTGATTTGGAGGGCCTAAGCTATCCATTATCAGTCTTTTCAAGTTGATTACCCTTGTCATTTTCTGAGGCTACTGAGATTAATTCTGTCATGAAACACAGAAGAATAATTACCCAGTGAGCCATGAGGTTTCTAAGATGAAGTTCCCTGTGTAGGATGTGTGATTTTTCATTTTTTATACCAAATATAGAGTTTCTATATTTATAATAATATTTTACGACTCACCCTATATTGTATATCCTTTGGTGCTAATTGAGCATGAGATAGCACAGCAATCCTAAAAGAACACTTGTAGTGCCTTACACATACTAACCAGAATCCCTTTTCTTTGGTTTCTGAGTACTCTTCAGCAATTCTCCAAAACATATTTTAACCCACCCTTAGGTTTCTTTTGTCAATGAGTTTTCATATCTTTTTAATTCTTTACTTTAGTTAATTTATACTTTTGAAATAAAGGCCTTGTAGGGGAACCAGACTTAACTTTTACCAAGCCATAGCTTAAAAATTTATTTGGCCAAATACAGAAAAATTACATGTATATTTACAAACTTACATCAGGGGAATATTTTTTTTAATCTTCTGTTAGCCAGAACTTTTCTGAAATCTGTGTTTTGTATTTTAGGAATTTTAGTTTTTTAATTCCTTAAAATCAAAATCTCTTAAATTCTAGGGCCAGCCCATGGCTCACTTGGGAGAGTGTGGTGCTGATGGCACCAAGGCCACAGGTTCGGATCCCTATATAGGGATGGTTGGTTAGCTCACTTGGGAGAGCGTGACGCTGACAACACCAAGTCAAGGGTTAAGGTCCCCTTACCTGTCATCTTTAAAGAAAAAAAAATCTCTTAAATTCTAATGTGTTAGAGATTCCATAGAGTTGTTTGTTTTCCAGTCCAGAAATGTTTTAAAATAGTTTCTTTGTGCTAATGTTGTGATGCTTCTGGAAAGTAAACATGTTTCTTTGAATCTGAAGTCTAGAGCATGTTTGGAAAGGATTCAAGAGTTGGAGGACTTGCTTGCAAAAGAGAGAGACAACTCTCGTCGCATGCTGTCAGACAAAGAGAGAGAAATGGCGGAAATACGGGATCAGATGCAGCAACAGCTGAATGATTATGAACAACTTCTTGATGTAAAGTTAGCCCTGGACATGGAAATCAGTGCTTATAGGAAACTCTTAGAAGGTGAAGAAGAAAGGTAAGGGACATAAGGGTCACCCTATTTTACAGTTTACTTTTGCCCCCACTCTTTATTTTTTTAAAAAAAGAGATTTTTAAAAAAACAGTTAGGGGCCGGCCCGGTGGTGCACTGGATAAGTGCGCTGCTTGGGAAGCGCGGCGGCACTCCCGCCCGAGGGTTCGGATCCCACATACAGACCGGTTCCCGCTCACTGGCTGAGCGAGGCGTGGGAGCAACACCGAGGGTTGCGATCCCGTTGCCGGA
>NW_007727911.1:172670-206095 GCF_000696425.1 Galeopterus variegatus
GGAAAAAAAAAAAAAAAAAAAAAAAAAAAAAAAACAGTTAAAGCAACTTTAAATATTTTCTCTCTCATTTCTTTTAATACCTAGGTATTAGAGGTAGTAACATCATATGTCTACCTCAACAATGGAGAATGTTGCTCAAGCAGTTTTAGTTTTTATTGTTCTTGTTTGAAATTGCTGGATTGTGTCAGGATGCAGTCTTTCCTTTGAGGTTTTAAATGTTTTGGTAATTTAATATGTCGTAAAATACCAAATTTGCTGAAAGAGACTTTATACTTATACTTCAAATCTGGTTAGTGTATAAATCCTTTTAATTCCTGTTCTCAGAGTTCCAAAGGGAAAGTGGTTTATTTAGGATAAAAACTAATCAATTTTAACATTACAGACATGTGATTGTAAGAAAATACAGATATGAAAAGAGAAAAAAGTACATTAACTATAATTGGTTGTGGTGGGTGGTAGTAGATGGGATGATCTCCCACCCCCCACATATTTTCCAAACTTACTGCGTTGTGGTGACTGTTCCCAGAGAAAACATTCAAATTATTATTTTTTTTTTTTTTAAGAAAATTGATGGTGGGCACCATAACATTAATAAATTTATCTTAGTTAAGCTTTATATTAGCTTTTTAATGTGACAAATTGTCAGTGATGTTTTGCTTTAGTAGTGCATGTGCACAGGATATTAATATCCATTTTTTTAAGGTAAGGGTATTTGTGTTTAATAAACAGAATGTTTTATTTTTCTCATGTAGGTTGAAGCTCTCTCCAAGCCCTTCTTCCCGTGTGACAGTGTCCCGAGCATCCTCAAGTCGCAGTGTGCGGACAACTAGAGGAAAGCGGAAGAGAGTTGATGTGGAAGAATCAGAAGCAAGCAGTAGTGTCAGCATCTCTCATTCTGCCTCAGCCACTGGGAATGTTTGCATTGAAGAGATAGATGTGGATGGAAAATTTATCCGCTTGAAGAACACTTCTGAACAGGTGAAAAAAATAGACACATAGACACATTTTTTTCCAGCAAGTCTTTGCAGATTGCTGGGTTATCTTACAATTGTAGTAACTCCTCAGCTTTTATTTGGGTTTAGTAAGTCTTCATGGAATAAGGGTTTCCCTTCTCCTTTTTATTTAAATTCATGAAATAAAGAAAAAAACTAAAATAGGAGGAAGAAATGGTGCCCTTAGTGATTTAAATATTTTCTTTATTAACCCTTTATAGAGCCAGGGCTTTTTTTTTTTTTTCCCTCCCATACTTGGTTATTTCGTCACAGTGGTCTTCTGAAGAATGAATTATTATTGCTCTCTGTCCTAACCAGATTTGTGGAAGTGTTGGAGTGATTGGGTGAAAATGGTAAATATTCTTTCACTGGTATTAACTTAATGAGAGAGTTAAGAAAGAAGGAAAGATGAGCTCAGACTCAGATATATTAAGGAGTATTTCTCTGTCTAAATGAATGAATGAATGAAGGAATGCTAATTATTTAATTTATATCAAGAATAGTATGAAGTCCTACCTTGAAATAGTTTGTTTAAAAGTGAACATAAAATATTCATAGCAGGGATTTCTGAAGTTCAGAACTGGGGCTGGGGCTTTGAAGGAGTGTGAGAGGATGCTAGAGGAAGGCAGTGTTTGAGAGTGTAGAGGGGGTGCAGTGGGATGGATGTCACTTCCGAAGCACATATTCAGGCTCTGCCAAAAATTGTTGTGAAAATCACTCCTTTTCTCACCAGAGTTCTTAAAACTATCTTGCATGTGCACAAATAAATAACATGAGTGAGCAGAGGAGCACTAGCAGTTCTGATACTAAAGAGAATTGGCTCTAAAGCCTCTTAGTCACAACTTCTTTGAGTTAGAGGTAGATATAAATTAGTGTAGCTAATTGCTTTAATATTCTGCACCTTTCCTCAGTTGTCAGGCAGCTCTGGGCAGCTTTGGGGCTAGAGTTGATGGCTGTCACCTAGGGGTGGCTCACTGCGTCACTGGCCCTTTTTTGAACCCCTTAAAGAGTTAAATGTGGGTAGAAGTTGTGCAGATGCAGAAGAAAAAGGACAGATTTACCTCCTCCTGTTCTAAGTACATATGTCTATATTTTAAAAGCTTCAGGTTGGCTGATTAGCTCAGTTGGTTAAGAGCATGGTGTTGTCAAGGTTAAGAGTTCAGATCCCTCCACTGACCACCGATAGATAGATAGATAGATAGATAGATAGATAGATAGATAGATAGATAGATAGATAGAAAGAATAGTTTAAAAGCTTCAAGTGACATAGTTTAAAAGCTTCAAGTGACCAACTATTAGAGGTTTATAATTGTGATTATGATAGATACATTGTATTCTAAATTTGTTTTTCGTGTGTCTTTGTTGTTTTTTTAAATCTATTTATCTGCACGCTGAAGTTTTTTTTTAAAAATTCAGAACCTACAGGAGAACTCAATACTAGCTAACTAATCTGTGTTGTAAATTCGAAAGACTCACCTGATCTGTCAGTGAATATGAGTATTTAATTTGGTTTTTAAATCCTTTTCTTTCCAGTTTTGTGTTCTTTAAATACCTTACTAATAAACCACAGCATTATCAAAGGGACTGTTTTGCTGAATGACAAAATCATGTTTTCTCTGTGCAGTAGAAAAATATGAATCATGAGAAAACAGCTATGAAGCTGTCTTAATTTAACTGCCTATGTGGATTCATTTATTTGATGATCCCATAATGTTCTATATACTGGAAGTAACTTTGTTTTATTTTGTTCTGTGAATAGGATCAACCAATGGGAGGCTGGGAGATGATCAGAAAAATTGGAGACACATCAGTCAGTTACAAATATACCTCAAGATATGTGCTGAAGGCAGGCCAGACCGTTACAGTAAGAATTTAGTCGTCATTTTATTTAATTTCATTGTCTTAAATAACAGGTAAAATAATTAAGAAATTTTTTTGGCTTAAAGAGAAGCAGTTTAGAAATCGGCATTAAAACATCTTTGACATTATTAAGGGCATTACAGGTGCTATTAAAGATTTCTGAAATTCTGTCTTATTGAGAGCGTTAAAACAATTGACCTTTGAATTCTTTTTATCTTGTCTATTCTAGGAGATATAAATAGCTATCTCTTGACTAATACTTCCAGCCAGTATAATTCAGGAGA
Organism: Galeopterus variegatus; assembly: GCF_000696425.1. Taxonomy (NCBI): domain Eukaryota; kingdom Metazoa; phylum Chordata; class Mammalia; order Dermoptera; family Cynocephalidae; genus Galeopterus; species Galeopterus variegatus. Next base: position 175,807 of record NW_007727911.1, read on the forward strand.
TACTGCTCAGCATAAAGAACTGTTATGAAGTTAACACTAGCTAGCGTATGCCTAAAACAGCAATCTTCAGCCTTGAACGAGCTTTAGAATCATCTGGGTAGTGTTTTGGTATCCAGGCCCCATCTCGCCCTTAGCTATCTCTGGGGTTGGAGTATGGACCTATATTTTGTACAAAAGTCCTTAGGTGATAGGCATTCTTTTAAAGAATCACTGCTTTGAAACATCATATTTTAGCAAGAGTAATGTGTGGTTTTTGCGTAGTGTGTAACGTTCTAGATTTAGAGAAAGATGGGCTAAGTGGCATCCTGACTTTATTTTGATTTCTAAATGGCTCTTGGTGTGTTCTGAAATACTGCATTTTAAGAGTTACTTAAATATTATTAGCTCACTTTTTAGAGAAGTGAACAAACAAAAGATTCCTTTAGTTTTACATAGTAGACTTAGCAAACAAAATATGTTGACTTTGTTATAGATTTTGAAGAAGTCACTGTTTTTATCCCTGAAGAATGTAATGTAAAGGTGATATCTCCTTTTATGGATTCTTCTTTTTAAAATATTAAACACATTTTTAAACATGTTTACAATTTTATGACTGGCACAAACCTTTATGTTTAAGATCAAAGGCTCAAATTGCAGATTAGGACTTCTCTAAAAAAATGTGTATTCAGAGAGTTTGATGTTACTTTGTGAATATATCAGATGCCAATTCTGTAACTGTGAAAACGAGAACAAATATCCTCACTACATTATCCTTTCTTCTCTTTCGTAATTATTATAGTGAGAGAAAATTGCTCAGCCTCATTATGTGCATAATATGGCAAAAAGAATCTCACATTTTAATTCAGAAGATTTAGATTTGAGTGTGCTCTCTATCTCTGTAAAGTAATGTGGAGCCATTATGCCGATCATCTGCTTTTTCCATTTGGTATACTGCCTCAGGGACTAGATAGATATTTTCTTTAGGTTAGTGGAGAACTCAGTTATCATATAAAATAATGTAATGCTTTTTTTTTTTCTTCTATAGCTAGCATTAAATATTATAAGTAGCTGTTTGGAACACAGTAGTGATAAGTGATCTTTCTGTAAAATTGTGCAAGGCAAAAAGCAAAGATCATTTTAAAACTCTGGAAATAAATGAGAACCTGTGAGAACCTATAAAGTCTTTTATAATGTATACCAGTTTATGTATTGCAAACTTTTTTATTTTCACACAGTCTTTGTAAGAGATCATGGCTGGTGGTATCCCTGCAGCTGAGGACATTGAGGCTCACAGAGGTGTAGCAGTTTGTCCAGGATTCAGACCTAGGTTTTCTGACTGCCAGCTTTTCTCCACTCTGCCCATTCTCTTTTGTCAATAAGTACATTAAAAATATAGCAGAATTTCCATGCTGATGAGAAGGGAAATATAATTATTTTCTTTGTTTGGCCTATTTCAATGGTAATTATAATATTTTCCCTTGGATAGTGGGTGATTTATTCATTTCCAGAATTTCTTTTGGAGCTCAATCTCAGACACTCTGAGGCATTAGCATGCTGTTTCTGGTTGGAGACATACCAGTTTCCATTAAGGGTAATATAGATAGGCTGTTTCCTGCTGTAGGCAGCTGGAGGACACTTGGAGGGGGTCAGAAAAGCTCTAACATGGAAGGATGGCCCACAAAACCCATAATATAATAGAATGTTAAGGCTACTATTCATTGAATGAGCCAGCCCCCATAATGGGTCATCAATTGCTCTTCACAACAATCCCACCTATTATAGGTACTGTTTCTGCCCCATTTTATGAACGATGACAGTAAGATAACTTGCTCAAGGTCAGTTGGTGTGTAGAGGATGTAGGGTAGGATGTGAGTGTAGGTAGCTTCATTTAAGGGCCCTGTATATCCACATCTCCATTTATCAGATGGGGAAGCTGAGGCATCCAGAAGCTCTGTGAGTTCTGGATACACAAGCTAGTTAATGTATGTAGCTGGAACATAGTCTGAAGATGGGACATAGTTCTCAGACTTCTAGAGTCAAGTGTTCAAGTCTCATTATGTTGTTGTCATTGGCATGTGGGAGAGCTGGGTTCTGGGTGTACTGATGTTCTTTCTTTTTTCCAGATTTGGGCTGCAAATGCTGGTGTAACAGCCAGTCCTCCCACTGACCTCATCTGGAAGAACCAGAACTCTTGGGGCACTGGCGAAGATGTGAAAGTTATATTGAAAAATTCTCAGGGAGAGGTATGACCATCTTATCAGTACCACTACAGTGTCACTTCCACCTGCAAGTTCATTATGCAAGTATGATGTCTTTCAAAAATCAGATTGAAATGTGAAGTAATTGATTGCTTAAATCAGACCAAGGCTGCCTAGTAAATCAAACTAAAGCTGTCTTCAAATTTTAGGAATAAATATGAGTATACTCTGATTTAGAGTACTGATTATCAGTTTGGGCAAGTTACTTCACCTCTTTGTCTTAGTTTTTTTAAAAAATGGATATTAATGAGACAATATAAATGAGATAATAATATGAATGAAACCATTCTTGGGAAATGTTTGGAACACTGTGTGGCATGGTACATTTATCTAGTAAGTGCTTATATTATTAATCTTACTAGCTCTCAGAGTGTTCACAAAACCAAGTGTGAAGACTGTGGAGTGTACATCTGTTTGATGTATATGTTTTCAACATGTCAGTCTTAGAATTCTTGTCAGAAAAACTTACCTCTCCCACTGCCGTGTAAAGACCACACACACCCTACCAATATTAGTCTTAGAAATACCACTTCCTAATAAAGCAGCTAAAGCAAACTTTGAAGCTGGTAAAGCATGGCTTCTTCTCTCTCCTTCCCTAGCTAGTCATCTTATTCAGGTGCCATACAAAACATTACTGAGCCTCTGTTTAGAATTTGAGAGTCTCTCCTTCTTTGTTGCTGTTGCCATAAACGTGTTAACAGAGCTTGTATTACGACTTCAGGATGATTTGTGCTTCTTAATTTCCTCTTAGTTCTAATGCTGCTTCTTCATCCCTCTTTGTCTGCCCTGAAAGTTCTAAGTCGGCTTGCAAGGAAGCCATAGCTAATACTTCATGCTGACATTCTTACTGCTTCTTTTCACCCAGCCTCTGGGCTGGCAGGCTGTGCTGTTTCATACTGTACAGCATGACCAGGTGTGCCCTTCAGTCTGACAAATGCTGAAAAGAGATATGTAGGGGAATAGTAGGCTCGTAAACCTGGTAGGGAAGCTGGCCATATTTGTAAGTGCAGGTTATGAATTTATTTGGAAAACCCTGAGCGTCTGCAGTGTGCCAGCCACTTTGTGCTGGGAATATAGCAGGAAAGAAGCCAGACATGGCTTTGGCATCATGGAGCTTACATTCTGGGGAATAAGGGAGCCCGAGAATAAGATTAAGTGACAAGAATATTTCTAATTAATGCAACAGAGAGAAACTGTGGTGTTATAAAGAGTCACCGAGGAGATCTGCTTTAGACAAGGGCGGTAAAGAAAGTCAGCTTCAAGGAGGTGACACCTGAGGATAAACCTGAAAGATGAGAGAGGCAGCCATTGACAGAACAGAAAAAGTATTCCTTGGTAGAGGGACAACAAGTACAAAAGTCCTGAGGCAGAAAGAGTTCTGTTTTGAAGGAAAGGAGGCCAGTATAGCTAACAGCGGACTGAGCGGGGAGAGCAAGTCAGCAGGGGCAGGTTGTGTAGGCTCTGGCGAGAAGTGCAGATCTTATTCTGAGTGCAAATGGGAGGCTGATGGAGTGCTTTTAGGAAGATGAACAAGGTGAAGAAAGAAATTGTGCGGCTGTGTGGATTGTAGGAGGACAAAACAGGCAGAGATAAAGCAACAGAGGAGAGTAACTGAGACTGAGATGCTTCTCTAGGAAGAAGAGAAGTGAACCAGTGGAGATACTTTAGAGCTAGACTTGATAGTATGTTCTCATAAGATTAAATGTGAGGGATGAGAGAGAAACGGGAATTAAGTTAACCCTTAGTTTGTTTGGGCAGCTGGATGTTCCTGGTGCCATTTCCCGAGGAAACTGCAGGAGGAACCACAGGCCTGGTGGGGAGAAGGGCCAGGAAGGAAATCAAGAGACCTCTTCTGGCTGTATTAAGCTTGAGATGCCAGTTAGGTATCCAGGTGTCTAGCAGGCTATTGGAATATTTACTTGAACCCTGGGCTAGAGATGTTTGGGAGTCCTCGTCACATAGGTGGTATTTAAAGTTATGGGACTGGCTGACTAGAAAGAGTTTGTCAAAAGTAGAGAAGAGAAGAGGGTTCAGAATTGAGCCCTAGAAAATGTTGACATTGGAGGTAAGTTAGAGCAAATGAAACTAGACCTGTACTTCCTGCCGTGTGCCAAAATCAACTCAAAATGGATTAAAGACTTAAGTAGAAGACCTGAAACCATAAAACTTAGTACTAAAAGAAAGCATAGGGAAAACACTTCAGGAAGTAGTACTGGGCAAAGACTTTATGAATAAGACCCCAAAAACACAAGCAATAAAAGAAAAAATAAACAAATGGGATTATATCAAACTAAAAACTTTCTGCACAGTAAAGAAAACAATCAACAGAGTGAAATGACAACCTGCAGACTGGGAGAAAATGTTTGCCAACCATACATCTGATAAGGGATTAATATCTGAATATACAAGAAACTCAACTTCATGTTAAAAAAAAACAATCCAACTAAAAAATGGGCAAAGGAGCAGAATAGACATTTTTCAAAGGAAGACATACAAATGGCTGACTGGTACGTGGAAAAATTTTCAGCATCACTCGGCATCAGGGAAATGCAAATCAAAACCACACTGAGATCTCATCTCACCCCAGTTAGACTGGCTATTATCAAAAAGACCGAGAAAACCATGCTGGCGAGGATGTGGGGAAAGGGGAATTCTACACTGTTGGTGGGACTGTAAATTAGCACAGCCATTATTGAAAACAGTGTGGAGGTTTCTCAAACAACTACAGGTAGAACTACCATACAGTCCAGCAATCCCACATCTGGGCATACACCCAAAGGAATGGAAATCATCATGTTGAAGAGATACCTGCACTTCCATGTTTATCACAGCTGTATTTACAATAGCCAAGATATGGAACCAACCTAAATGTCCATCAATGGACAACTGGATAAGGAAAACGTGGTATATATATACCATGGAATACTACTCAGCCATAAAAAAGAATGAAATTCTGCGATTTGCAGCAACAGGGATGAGCTTGGAGAAAATTATGTTAAGTGAAATAAGCCACGCACAAGAAAGAAATACTGCATGTCCTCACTCATATGTGGGAGCTAAGAAAGAAGGAAGGAAGGAAAGAAAAGGAAAGGAGAGGAGAAGGATCATGAGAAGGACCATGATAATATGTTGAACTTTCAGAAGGAGAGAACAGACCTATGGTTACTAGAGGAGGGGGAAAAAGGTGAGGGAAAAATTGGTTAAGGGACACAAAGAATAATTAATTACAATTTGTAATAATGAACATGCTAATAATATTGATTTTATCATCATGTACTGTACACAGTCAACACTGTACCCCCAAAGTCTAATCAATTATGTTTCAATTTTAAAAAATTCTAAAAAAAAACCCAAGTTACAGCAAATAAGGTAGAAGGGTGCAGCCAGTGTGGTGGGAGGAAAACAGTGAGTGTGGTGTCGGGAAAGCCAAGAGAGGAAAGTGTCTCTGAAAGAGGGAGTGGGCAACAGGTCAATTTTTGTCCCCTTAGGGCTTCCTTCTTTACTCCATATGCCAGGGGCAGACCTCTTACCTTACACAGTGCTTGTCAGGTTGTCCTTGCTCACTAGAGGAAGCCCACCGAGGGCACAGGCCTATTCTGTTCAATCCTGCCATGGCGCCTGGCACATCACAGGCATTCAGTAGGTGTTTTAAAATGACACATGGACCTTCACTTAAGTCAGAGAAATAAAGTAATTAATTAACAGCATTTATTGTGGGAGTCTGAGGTGTTTGCATAAAAAGTCCTGTTCCTGACAGTATTCCCATCCGTCCCTCACTGTAAACAAGTGGGGTGTGGACCGCTGTCTGTAAGGAATTCATTGTCTGCTGAATAAGGAGTGCCCTTGATCTCAGACTAAGAATGAAACAGCATCTGATTTTTTTCACTGTAGACCTCACTAAGTTGTGAGAGATTTTGGGGTAAATCTGGGGAATTCACCTCCAAATACCTGCTGAGTTTCAGGGTTGGGGTTGTTTACACACGTGCCTTCAATAATTCACAAACTTCTGGGTGCTGGATCTTCCTCCTGCTCTTTGTGCCAGAGCCCTTGCTCACTCCCTGCCTTCAGTGCTTTGGAACCCTACTCAGGTGTTGTAGGTGTTGCCACCCAACTGCTGGAATTAACTGCAGCTCCTGTGCTAGTATTTCCCCCTGACGTCTGAAACTGGCAGAATACATGTCTCTTTCAGAACACTGTTAGGAGTGTTGATTTTCTCAGATTGAAAAGTATTGTTATAAGGGGAGTATGGAAGATTAAACCGGCTTGTGTGAGCCATGGAATCTAGTCACCATCTATACCATTTTTTCCACTGTGAAAATGTGTCCCAAGTTAGAAACACTCTTACAGGAGGATATTCGGAATGCGGCAGCAGGCTTAAAAGCCCACAAAATAGATGTCTTGAGGCAGCTTTAATGATGACGTTTCAATAAAGATAACTGAAGCTTAGGCTTCCCTTCATAATTCCAATGCTGAATAGATTATTTGGTTAGTTTTTCCATTCTCTACTGCCTTCTGCTTGCTAGGCTCTGTTTTAAGTGGCTTCTGTCAGAAATGAGGACAGAAAGTATTATGAATACAGTTCTCATTTCTGTGATCATTAGACAATACTTTTTGGCATTTATTTAACTCTGTAAGACCATATTTATTTATTAATACTTATTATAATATAATATGGTCTGGTAGGTACCAGACCACATTAGCAACAGTCTATAACTACCACCTTTCTGTAAGATTGTAGGTAATTGGCTTAATTTGGTTTAAAGTTTTGTGTATTTTTTCTTCTTGCTGGGACATTGGAAAGGTAAAAGTCCAATTAAACTGGCTTAAAAATAATGGAAATTTTGAGGGCTCACGTAATCAAAAATTTAGAGATAGTAGACTTGATCCAGTGATCACACAGTGTCCCCAGGATCTGTCTGTTGTCTCTCTTTCCTGGGTTGCCTCCCATGTAGGTGCAGGATAGCTGCCGGCTGCCCCAGAGGTACATTATTTCTATTCACTTTTTGTGGAAAATGGCATCTTCCCCTGTGAGGTCCCATCCTGGGCTTCGTTCTTACTGTACCAACTTGAGTCACAGGCCCGCTTCTAAACCAGTTCCTGGAGTCAAGAGGATGGAGTTAGAGCTTGAGCCTTCTTTCCCCTTCTCTGCAGCTAGATTGCGCTTGGCTCCTTGTACTGTGCGGTGTGCTCCATGGGGGGATGGGAACCCAGGTGAGACTGGGGGGTCTTACTCAGACATGAGGAAGGGGTGCTCAGTGATTAAAAATAGCAAATGTCACCATTGTGAAATAAGATGATTTTCTATGAGGGAAATAAAAAATAAAGTAGTCCCTTCATACCTTCCAGAATACAGACATAACAACCTTTTGTGTATGTAGATGATTCCTTACATATATAGAGATGTAATATATATATAAACAATCAACTGTCAACAAAAAATTACCCTGATTTGTAGTATTTGCTGATTTCTGTGGTGTAAATAATCCCATCCTGGCTGTTTCAGGCTTTCAACATGGTGTGACTGCACACAGGCTTGTGACGAGATGAGCACTGTCAGTGGGTGCCAGCTGGCTTTGGTGCACTACTGAATAATTAGTGTACTTTTACGTGCCCAAGGCTTTGAGCAGGGGCAGACCAACAATAATACGTTTTCACAGAGAGAGTAAAACCTGTCATGTAGGACCACTTACGTAGCTTTTTAGGGTACTTGATTAGGGTTGTGTACCTTGCTGAGAGAAAGTTTTTGGGTAAAAACGTTTATCTATTAGCATCTTGACTAATAATTTCCTGGGTCTAAACTCTCAACAACTTTTTGGTTCTCAGTTCTTATTTGTTATTTTTCTATCTAGATTTTTAGACATTAGCTCATTCATTTTTCATACCGGCTTTCTACACTAGATTAATTGGTTTTTAAATGTTTTCAAATGAAAAGTGCTTAACAACAGGATCACGTTAAAAGTAGTTATGCTGAAGTAATTCATAATTAATGAAGTTGGGCAAGTTGCTGTTTTCTAACCTCATTGAGGCTAATAGTCTTATGTTACATCACAAGCTTTAAGAGCCAGTGTTTGTGCATGGGATGTATACATTACCACGAGCTGCTAGAAGCTGAAATGTGAGAATTCTGTAATAGATGATTTTCTTTGTCTTCTTTCCCCATTTTAAGATGAGTTGAGGAAAGCTTGGATACTCTCAAAGCTTTTTGAGAATCTTTTTTTCTGTTTTATATGCTGCCATCTTCTAGTCGATATCTTGGTTCAACTATAATTGATATAAGGAATCACAGGCTTTTTTATTATTACTTATTTGGTTAAAACAGACTGATATTTGTGAAATAGTTATTGTGTTTGTAAAGAGAAACTGATTTCACAGAATTGAAGTTTCTGGCTAATTGAGAGATCCCAAATGGCCCATCTTCCTTGGTCCTGCAACAGTAATTTAAAAGCCCAACAAGGTACTATTCTGCCACCTTACGTCATTTACAAAATATTTCCTTGGACATGTTTCAAATTGAAGTCTCATTTCTACAACACTAGTTTTTGATTTTCTTTCTCTGCCGTTTTAAACTAGCTGGTCTGTGTTAAATTTCACATAAGCTTTTTACTGAAGTAATTTTACTGTTTTCCTTTGTGGGGTTATCTTTCTTGAGTCACCTTAGGACAGGGTACAGAATAAAATTAGATGCTCTGCTGCACTCTCTAGGATGCACTCATTTACTCGCTGCCTGATCATTAGGTTAGCCTTGTGCTTAAGCAAAAACAGTGCTGCATTCATGCCAAGTCAGCATTCTCCACAGGGAGGTAATCTGTATTTGAGCCTTTGGTAGAAAATGGAAATAGTTACTTTCTGTTGTATCTCTAGTAAATGATAGGAGATCTATTCCTGTACAGAATACATTGGTACCTCACTAGTATGCTATTAGCAAAAAGCGCTCATCTGTCTTTATTCCATTTCATTCAGGAGGAAACAGTTGCAGAAAGAATGAAAGGAGCTTGTCCTTTTCATCTCTCTCATCAGGTGGTCCTGTTGCCACTGTGGTTTCTGAGATCACAACAGTCAGCCTCCAGCTTCGTTTTATTCAGTATTTATTTAGCACCTTTTCTTTTCTAGGAGCTAAGATCTTTAAGCCGAATTCATGTTGAGTTTTATAAAGAATTTAGTGTGCCAAATCATTTGCAGAATTCTTAGTAACAGAATGTGATAAAAAGCAGTAGAAAATTCTCAGCAGGTATTTCAAATTGGATACTAGTGTAGCGTCCCTGCAAGCAGTGTTAAGGTCTAAGAACTGCTCCTAATTATGCAAAAATTCCAATTCAGTAGTTACAGCTACCAATGTAATGACTTTTAAAGAAAATAATAATAGTAAACAGGAATGCAATTTCTTAAACTAAGAAAAGGTCCCTCTCCCTGCAACCTTTGTGATTTTAAGTTTTTTAACTTAAAAATTAAACTCTTGTTTTTAGGAGGTTGCTCAAAGAAGTACAGTCTTTAAAACAACCATACCTGAAGAGGAAGAGGAGGAGGAAGCATCAGCTGAAGTGGCTGTTGAGGAAGAACTTTTCCACCAGCAGGTATTACTTTACTTTAATATGTTTGTTTAATTTTTTTTTAACAGAATTACATGAAAACCAGTAGTGTGGGCTCCCCCTCCCCGCCATTACTTGATAAACCAGAGCAGTTATCTGCCAAGTGGGCTTTGTACTTCCTAAAAGGATATTCAAGGTAGTACATTAGGGTACTGGGGGAAAAAGTTAGCACTCTGGCCCCCTTCTTCCCCCCATTCTATCAATTTTCAGGTTTGTCTTTTGTTTCCTAATGTACATAATATGGTAGGACAAGTATGTCACTTATAAATAAATATGTGTGGATTGGATTGCATGCTTCAAAACTTAGTTACTATAGGATTCTGTGATTGAAAAGTTTAGATCACTAAATTAGAGCAGACATCTGCATATAAGCTAAAACAAAAACAAACCAAAAAACCCCACAAAGTAATGTTCAACTTCAGTGTGAAACAAAATTCTTGCTATATTAAGTTTCTAATCATTATGTAATTGCAAGATAGATTTTATCTGACGCTTGGGCTTTTGAGAGCCCTTGAAATAAACTCCAAGTTTGGTTTTAATTATATTTAAATTGGAATTGTTAGTAACTACTAAGCCTTCAGTTTATATTCCGAAGTTGTTTGAATCAGATCACTCATCGGAGTTGCTACCCTTATCCTGATAAGACTTCGTCTCCATTTCTCCAGATTAGTAATCTTAAATTTGCTTTGCTTCATTAGCCATAGTCCTACTCTGAATAAACATTCTCTTATATGTTTAGCCCCTCCACTTGAATTGGGCTATTTAAGGTAGAATGAATTTTTAACCTGGTTGCCTTCTCATGCATTTTGTAGTAATATTTGAGAATAGATACTTTATACTCGGCTTTAACAAGAAATAAGTAAGCACTCGTGCTTATTCATTTCCTGTCCTTAATGGGAAGCATCATAATGACTAGATGTAAAATAACAATATAAGAGATATCTCAAGGTGCCAGACAGGAGGCTCAGAGCATGGGTTGTAGCAGGTCAGATGCTGGAGAAGGCTCTCTGGGCCACCAGAGCAGCTGAGAAGAACTCTGGGAGATGATGCTTGTCCAGTACTGTGAAGGATGGGAAATTCTTCAGGTATTAGAGAGAAGGCAGATAATGGTGTTCTGAGGGTGTTTGAATTCCCTGTTGCAGACCACCCCAAATGTAGCAGCTTAAAACAATGCTTGCTTACTTGTCATGATTCTGTGGTTTGACTTTACTCAGCTGAGTAGTTTTTCTCCCCCACTTGGTGGAGACTGAAGTCAGTCATGCAGTTGCATTCATTTGGGAGCTTGGCTGGTGTTGGAATATCCTGTGGGTCTCTTTCTGTGTAGCTTCTCATGATTCAGTAGTTTAGCCCAAGCTTCTTTACAGCATAGCAGCTGGCTAAGAGGGTGAAAGTGGAGAGCACCAAATCTCTTAAAAGCTAGGCCCAGAATGAGCACGGTGCCCCTTCGTACTGTGTTCTCTTAGTCAAAGTTGTAACTCCAGCTCAGATTGAAGATGAGAATCAATAGTCTCCATCACTTGATGGGAGGAGTGGCAAAGAATTTATGGTGATGTTTAATTCACTACAGGGGATGTGTCACGACTTAAGCACCAAACATATCTGTCCGCCTAGTTGTATTGTATCGTTTATGTCAGAGATAAATGAAATTCAAAGATTGGTGTTAAACTTGACATAGTCTGGAATGCCTAGGCATGTACCTTCTGCACAGTTTGGGGCAAAGGAGAAACTGAAATCCACATTTTAGAATATCACTGGGCAAGCTAAATCAGAGGGATTGACTCTAGAAGGAGATTACAGAGACACTGAAGAAGTATATAAATGGATTTTCATCAAGCATTAGTGACTAAACTTAAGGATGAGAGAAGAAAAAAGTCAAAGATGTAGAGTATTTTTTAGCTTTTGTTATCATAGAAGATAGTATCAGCATTCACAAGAGGGAAGATGAAAGGGCAAAACAGCTATTTTGACTTCACATTTGAGGATGAGTCCAATGTAAATGAGTCAGGATGTGGAAGTTTAGGATCCAGGAAGCTGTATTGTCTGATGTGGTTGTTCAAAACGGAGTCTCCTGATCCCTTGTTTCCTAAGTTATCAAAGGAGGTTATTGAGCAGTGGTTTTCAACTTCAGCTGCATATTAGAATTACTTTAAAGTTATATATAGATACTCTTCTCTAGTTAAAGGAGGAATTCTCATTTAATTGATCTAGGGACCTAGATCAGAACTTCTTTTTCAGATCCTCAGGATCTGAATGTGTAGCCAGAGTTGAGAGTCACTGTTCTGGAATTTGTTGGAATATTCTAGGGAAGAAGTCTATAAGAGAAGGCTAAAATGAGGACAGGCTGATTAGCTCATCTGGTTAGAGCGTGGTGAACACCAAGGTCAAGGGTTTGGATTCCTGTACCAGCCAGCAGCCAAAAAAAGGGGGTTGGGGGGGGACAAATAAGTGAGAAATGATAAGGGCGCATTTGAAATTATATAATATGGATTTGTAGTATCCCTGTAGTTAAATGATTTTGTCTTATTTTAGAATACTGTGATCTGTTTTCTTAGCACTAATTTTTCCTTCTGTTTTCCTAATCAGGCAGTACCAAGAGCATCGAATAGAAGCTGTGCAATTATGTGAACTTCTCAAGTCAACTGTCTTCCTCAAAATAAAGGAGCATGGTAATCCTTACCTATATACAGTGCAGAGCCTTCTCAGAAGCACAGAATATTTTTGTATTTCCTTTATGTGAATTTTTAAGCTGCGAATCTGATGGCCTTAATTTCTTTTTTGACACTGAAAGTTTTGTAAAAGAAATCATATCCATACACTTTGTGGCAAGATGTGAATTATTGACACTGAACTGTGTACTATTTGGAAAGGGTCCCTCAAATTTTTTGACAATTTTTTGTATGTATGTGTGTTTTGTTTTTTTTTTTAAAGTTCTTACGAGGAGGGGAGGGTAAATAAACCACTGTTGTGTCTGTCTCAGTGTAATTTGAAGATTGCTCCATCTAGATTAGCAATCTGCTCTTGATTATTCTCTGCTATATATAAAACGGTGCTGTGAGGGAGGGGGAAAGCATTTTTCAATATATCAAACTTTTGTACTGAATTTTTTTGTAATAAGCAATCAAGGTTACAATTTTTTTTTAAATAGAAAAGAGAAATTTTGTAAGAAGGCAATATTAACCTAATCATCATGTAAGCACTCTGGATGAAGGATTCCACAAAACTTTGTTTTATGGTTACTACTTTTCTTAGATTCTTATTTCATGAGGGGAATGGGGGGGGAGCGGGAGGAGGGAAGGGTTTCTCTATTAAAATGCATTAGTTGTGTTTTTAAAGATAGTGTAACTTGCTTAAATTTCTTATGTAACATTAACAAATAAAAAGTTTTTAATATTAATCTACTGTCCTTTCTAACTTTAAACAGATTTTGAGTGTAGAAAAGTGTTGTTTCAGTTTTACTTTGGTTAAAAAAAATTTGAGGGGCTGGCCAATTAGCTTAGTTGGTTAGAGCATGGTGCTGATAACACCAAGGTCAGGGGGTTTGATCCCTGCACCCACCAGTGGCCCCCACCCCATTCAAATTTGGCTTGTTTAAACTAAAGTTTTCTGCCAGTCTTTGACAATTGAGGAAGGTAAACACAGAAATAAGCTATTTTGGTGTCTACCCCTTTTTCAGTACTCAATTATCAATAAGAACAGTAATAATAATAATAGCTAATATTTTTGAGCCAGATATGCTCAATGTCTTATTACATTTTTAGCTTATCAACGAGAAGGCCTTTAAAATCCTTTTAGGAAAACCAAATAGGGATAGTGGGAGAAGATGCTGAAGAAGACATTTCTATTAAAGGAAAAACTGGAGAGAATGTTTTAAAATCTAGCTATGCTGTGTTTTAAAATGGGGAGGGGAAAGAAGTTGATTTAAAGCCACCTTTTAGAGGAGTAATGTATAAATGATATGAAATATAACTGTGCTTTGTGGGCTAGCATTATTGTGAATAGGGATAATGAGGGTGTCATTTGTTGTGGATTTTGGGAGGTTTTAAAATGGGGAGGGGAAAGAAGTTGATTTAAAGCCACCTTTTAGAGGAGTAATGTATAAATGATATGAAATATAACTGTGCTGTGTGGGCTAGCATTATTGTGAATAGGGATAATGAGGGTGTCATTTGTTGTGGATTTTGGGAGTTTTCGTCTTAAACGATTGCTTTAGCCAAGTGAGTTTGTCTTGTAGGAAGTAGAATATCTGAACCCTCCCTGGAATGAACAGATGATAATATTTCAGAAGTTATCCCAGACTCTGTTTGCTTTTCTCTTAAAATATTCTTGCAGTAAGCTGTGCAAACACTACCAGCTTTCACTTGAAAATAACTCACAAAGCCTCAGAATTACTGTGCTCCACAGATTTACAGCATACTCTGGTGCCATCACAGACACAAGATAAATGCTGGGTTAGAAATTCTGTCTGGTGAAGCAGATAAAATGATAACTTCTCAATACAGATTTATTTTCAGAATGAGAAAGGCAATATGGTATATAGCCAGACTTGGTTGTGAAACATTCTGCCACAAGATGGGGTTCTTGTCATCAAAATACAGTCTAGGTGCTTTATTACTGGATAAATTAGGTTAGAAAAATCAACACACTAATTTCTTAGACATTAAGAAAAATTGGCAGTTGTAATACAGTAGAATAGTATATACTGTGGAGAAATTAGAGTAAAAATCCACAATTCAATAAAAATAGTTTGGTGTCCCTTCCTATCCCCAATTCCTAGATCCTAAGGCTTATATTTCAAATTTTGAGGTTTTTGTGGTACCTAGACATTTCTCGTTCTTTCTTTTAAGCTCGGTTCTATATTAAAACAAAAATTTAGTTCTATTTCATCAGTGTTACAGTGGAAGGGATGGGGCTGTCAGTTTTATCCACCATCATACTTATGTGTGTGTCTGTGTCTGTGTGTGTATGTATTTTTAAGAAATATGATTATCCTAATCATTATGTAATTGTTCCTCTTGGTTTCAATCTCTAACCCACGATCTTTTTTTTTTTTTTTGGTGGCTGGCCAGTATGGGATCCAAATCTTTTTTTTTTTTTTCCCCTTTTTTGTCTCTTTTCGTGACCGGCAACGGATCACAACCCTCAGTGTCGCGCCCGTACTGGACCGGGACCGGCAATGGGATTGCAACCCTTGGTGTTGCGCCCGCACCTCGCTCAGCCAGTGAGCGGCCGGTCTGTATGTGGGATCCAAACCTTCAGCGGGAGCGCCGCTGCGCTTCCCAAGCGGAGCACTGTAGCAGTGCGCCACCGGGCCAGCCTAGGGATCCAAACCTTGACCTTTATGTTACAAGGTAGTGTTCTGACCAACTGAGCTAACTGGCTAGCCCCCCCACCATCCTTTTTATCTATCTTAAATTACAAAGAAATTTATCTGAAGGCCTCTTTCTGCCAAAACTCATGCTAAAATGAGAGAAATTGAAAAAAATCTTCAAATAATCCATACCTTCTGGATCATTGGCTTCTAAGCAAAATGGAGATTTATTTTATTTTTTTTAGTTCTATTGCATGAAGTAGCAGCATGGATACAAATTTTAGGGGGTGCCGCCAGAGGGGACTGTTTGCTAGGGTCTAACTTTTGAGTCCCTGAAACAAGGCTGTGGTATCTACCTATGGTATTTACATGGCAAAACCCAGAGTTCTGAAATTGAGACTGACTGTCCTCTGCCTGCCAAAAAAAAAAAAAAAATCAGGACCCTTCCAGACCTCTTCATCTGGCTGTTTATTTGTATCCTTTAAAATATACTTTGTAATAAACTGGTAAACGTGAGTGTTTCCCTGAGTTCTCTCAGCCGCTGTAGCAAATTAATTGAACTCAACGATGGGATTGTTGGAACCTCAATTTATAGCTAGTCAGTCAGAAGTGCCAGAGGCCTGGACTTGTGACTGTCATCTGAATTGGCAGGGACAGTTTTGGGGACTGAGCCCTAAACCTGTTGAATCTTACCCTGCCTCCAGGTATGTAGTGTTGGAATTGAATTGGAGGGCACCCAGTTGGTGTCCACAGGGGAACTGCTTGATTGCTTGGCTGGTGGGGGAAATCTCCACACATCTGGTAACGAAATCTTCAGTGTTGATTGTGGTGTGAGAGCAGAGGAAATAGAATTTGTGCTTTTTTCTCAAGTCCTGAGTCCTGTGACTTAAGTTTAGTCACAAGTGCTAGTTAAAGTGTCTGCTGTGACCAGAGGGACACAGACATATTGTGCTTGCTGTGTATGTTTCACCTCTGGCGGTGAACTGGCTTTCTAGCATAGTGGCTGAGGGTGATCTTCAGATGACTTGTTCACCATCTTGTTTCCCAAACTGAGTCCCAGGTCACTTGTTTCCCTTCTTGTTTTCTCTCCATTCTCCACATTTGAGCCAAGGAGCCTCCCAGCTAACAAGCATTACATTTTTACTTAGATGCTGGCAGTTCCAAAGTCTCTTCCAAAGGCCAGGGTCATGACCCAGCCTTCCTCTTTGCTGGCAGTTTCCCACTCCTTTGTTATGGTGCTTCTCTCTTTCAGGAGCCAAAATTTCCCTATGAGCCATTTTCCCAGTTACCCAATCAGACCATTTTTCTTTTTAAGTTTTTGTCCTGCTAAGAGAAGAATTGTTAGGAAACCCCAAAACAAAAAAAAAACCCCAAAAAGCCAAGAGCTAGACACATTACTTCTGCATCATAAAAGAAATAGTGGGCCTGGACTCCCCTCCCAGAGATGCTGCCATGGGTCACCAGGAAAAGTAGTGCTTATGATTACAGTCCTTCTGGGAGGGGTTCTGTGGAGAAAGAAGGGTTTGGGTGCCTCAGGATGAGCTCATTCCAGAAATCCTGAGGGGGGTCTGAAGCAGGGCACTTAGTTGTGTCATGGAGAGAGAGTGACAGGGACGGATGGGGTTCTGGAAATGCACAACTGCCCGGATATTGTGTGAGGAGCACGAACTGTCACATATTGGTCTCTTCCTTACACATGGAATGCTTTCATTTTTGCATAGGAGGGCAGAAAAGCAATAACATAAGACCCATCAGGAGGAAAAAGGGAGGAAAGGAAAGGGGAAAACATTTATTGAATGTTCACAAGGCCCGGCACTCTGATCGAATGTTCCCTTACTTAAAGCTCACAGTACCACATTAGGTAAGCGGTGTTATCCTTGTTTTGCAGATGGAGTAATGGGCCCAGAGGTTGTCAGTTACTCAGTCACTCATTCCTTCACCAACCAATCCCGGCAGTTTTGTCAGGAACTGCCCAGCAAAGCGTCAGGAATACCAGGATGAGAGAGCCAGTTCTTTCCTTGAGGAACTCAGTCTGGTTGTATAGTTCTGTCTTTGACAACAGTGCCTATTCTGCTATCCCAGGCAGCTGTCAAAAAGTACCAGTTTACTAATGAAAATGACGTTTACTTCTTGTCAAAATGAATGGGAACAATTCCAACTGGCAGAGAATCCCCAAATCTCTACTTTAAATCTCTGTTGTTTCTAATGTTCTTTAAATTAGTGGCAAATGCCATAAATATTGTTCGCATGGTGCAGTTTAGAAAATGCTTTCATGTATATTAGATGATTTGTACCTATCAGACCCTGAAGGTGGACTTAGTGAGGAGCAGGGAAGGATTTTGTTTTCCACAGCCCAAGCTCTTGCTTAATCTTTCTGTCTCTCTCCCACCGTTGCATTCTAAGCTCTGAGATAAGACATAAAGCCACAGCCCTGGTGGACTGACGTTTTCCAAGCTGGCTGCACTTCAGGATGCACTTTCCCTGACATCAGGGAGGTAATTAAGTGTTCTGATTAAAAAGTCTCTTTTGGGGATAGTCACCATTAGGTAAGCTAGAAGAGGTGGTTGGACCCAGCAAGTAGTTGGAAGCAATTTGGACCTCAGTGAAGCAATGTGTTAATAACATATCTGGGAATTGTTGAAAATGACCCAGAGGGGGTACAAGTACATCTCAGTTATCTAGTAGGTGGTGGGGAAAGGCTATGAATAACAAGAATTACTAGAACTGGTGATTCAGCTCTGATTAGAAAAGAATTTAAGGCCTGCAACCAGGCAAGGAGCACAACGAAAACACCACTTCTTCACAGCTGACCCACCACAGCCACTGCCATAGCCATGGCTGCTGCAAAACTGTCTTGACGCCACAGCAGTAGCCACAGCCACCACGCAGGTGGCCCACCAGACTCTCGATTGTATTGACACAAGGAGGGTCTCCAGTGGAGACCAGAAAAAGAAGAGGATGTCTATTTTTATCTTGAAGTACTCTTTAATTTCCTTGTGATTTTTCTTTTTACATATTGTTTATTTAGGAGAGTGTTGTTTAATTGGAACACATTTGTGAATTTTCTAAATTCTATTATTGTGGTCAGAGAACATATTTTCTGTGATCTTAGTCTTTTTAAATGTGTTAAGACTTGGGCTTCCAGTCAAGAAGGCAGAATAGATGGTCCCCAGCATCACTCTCTCCCACAAATCAATGAATTTACAACTATAAAAATGTAACATCAGCCAAGCCGGGGCCGCTGGAGCTCAGGTGAAGAGGAGGAGAGACCTATGGAACTCATGAAGGCGGGAGAGAGAAAAAATTTCTCTCGGCATTTCAGGCCGCAGCCACTTTAACGCTGTAGCGCGTGGAGCATGAGCCGGCAGAAGCCGCAGCTGTGCCCTTTAGATGGAGTTACTTGGAGGCGGCAGGGCAGAAGAGGACTTTGGTGGTGCCCAGGACAGCAAGACCACTAATAGGGTTCCCTTGGACTCACGCCAGAACAGCGAGGAGCCAGAACAGCTGGAAAAGGGGAGCCACTCAGAGGCCGGTGAGTCATCACAAAGTACCGGAGCAGGGCCCGTCCCATGGGCAGTGTTTGGAGCATGGGCGGTGAGGGAGACGGGCCCACTGGGAGAACACTGGGGCACAGCAAGGACAGAGCCAATCGGCCACCCAATCAGTACAGGACCACTCAGAGGAGACTGGTCGGGAATGCAGAATTGCATGGGGTGCAATTTGACGAAAAAACTCAGGCCCGGATCAGAGTTTCTACACAACCCAGGTACATGGAGTACAGGGAGAGCCGGAAGTACTTATAAGGTCAACAATTAAACCCTGAGCTGCACAAAAAGCCTTCCCTTGGGAAACAGCAGCAAAGCAGCAATTTAGCTCAACCACACAGCTCAAGTACTGGTTTGCACAGGAAGTTCCCCCATGTTAGAAGTAAGCATAGGACAAAAAGTTGGTTCTGGCCCAGGCACACCAGCAATGCCTTGGGGCCCACCATGGGACATGAGGCATGGAGCCAGGGGTAGGACCTCCACCCACGACCACTCACTGCCAGCATCTTGGGGCCCAACCCAGGAACCTGAGGATTGGATCCGGGGACTGGACCCCACGTCCACATACAGGCATACCACCAATGCCTAGGGGCCCAGCCATGGACCTGGGGCTAGCAGCCAGGGACCAGATCCCCTTCCCACAACCAGGCACACCATGACAGTGCCTCAGGGCCCCCGCCTGGAGGCCTGAAGCATGGAGAAGGGGACCAGACCTCCCTCCCACAATCAGGCACACTGTGCCATCACCTTGGGGTCTGCTGGAGGACCCAAGGCATGGAGAAGGGGATCAGAACCCCCTCCCACAACCAGGCACACCATGCCAGTGCTTCAGGGCCTGCCCAGGGACCTGGGGCATGGAGAAGGGGACCAAACCTCCTTCCCACAACCACGCACACCTTGCCAGTGCCTTGGGTCCTGTCTGGGGACCTGGGGAATGGAAAAGGTGACTGGACCCTCCTTCCCACAACCAGGCACACTGTGCCAGTGCCTTAGAGCCCACTGGAGTACCTCGGATATGGAGCTGAGGACCAAACCCCCTCCCACAACCAGGCACCCTGTGCCAGCACCTTGGGGCCTGCCCGGGGACCTGGGGTATGGAGCCGGGGACCAGCCCCTCCCACAACTAGGCACACCAGGCCAGTGCCTCAGGGCCCGCCTGGGGACCCAGGGCATGGAGAAGGGGATTGCCCTCCCACAACCAGGCACACCGTGCCAGCACCTTGGGGCCTGCCTGGGGACCTGGGGCATGAAGAAGGGCACTGTATCCCCACACACAACTAGCACCCCATGCCAGTATCCTGGGGCCCACCTGGAGACCCAAGGTGTGGAGCCAGGGACCAGACCCTCTCCCACAACCAAGCACCCTGCACTAACACCTCAGAACTGCCCTGGGACCTGGGGCATGGAAAAGAGGAATGGACCCCACTCCCACAACCAGGCACACCGTTCCAGTGCCTCAGGGCCCATTTGGGGACCTGGGGTATGGAGAAGGGGACCAGACCCTCCTCCCACAACCAGGCACACTGTGCCAGCGCCTCAGGGCCCACCCTGGGACCCGAGGCATGGAGAAGAGGACCAGAGCCCCCTCCCACAACCAGGAACACCGTGCCAGTGCCTCGGGACCCACTTGGGGACCTGGGGCATGGAACCAGGGATTGGACACTCTCCACAACCAGACACGCTGCCAGCACCATGAAGCAGGCCAAAAACATATCCTCCATGTGGGTGGCCCACCACAGCCACCACGATAATCATGGCTGATGCGAAGGTGGCTAGACGCCACAACCACCATGCAGATGGTCCACCAGCCACTGGAGTGCATTGACACAGAAGAGTCACCAACAGAAGCCAGAGAAAATAAGAGGATGTCTCTCTCCACAAAGCCCATTCCACAGTGACAGAAGAAGCATCTACTCTACAATAATATTGGGGGACCTGATCACACCTCTCAGCATTGGACAGATCATTTGGGTTGCAAATCAACAGAGTAACCATTACTCTTTCAGAGGGAGAGAAGAAATCTTGGGTGATTAGAGGGAGGAGGAGGGAGAAAGAGTGGGATGGGGAGAGATTGGACAGGGACCTAAAGAAGAATTACGATTTGTAACAATATATATGCTAGTAATATTGATTTGATCAACATATCTCAATGTTAGGAGGAGGGAGAAAGAGTGGGATGGGGAGAGATTGGACAGGGACCTAAAGAAGAATTACTATTTGTAACAATATATATGCTAGTAATATTGATTTGATCAACATATCTCAATGTTGAACCCCCAAAATATGTATAATCAATTTTGATTCAATAAAAATTAAAATTAAAAAAAGTAAAAAAAAAAAAAAAGAAAGAAATCCTAACCCCAATGTGATGGTATTTGGAGGTGGGCCTTTGGGAGGTGATCAGGTCATTAATGCCCTTATAAAAGAGACCGCAGAGAGCCCCCTCGCCTTTTCTGCCATGTGAGGACACAGTAAGAGGACAACCGTCTATGAACTAGGAAGCAGGTTTTCACCAGACACAGAATCTGCTGGCACCTTGATTTTGGACTTCCTAGACTCCAGAATTGTGGGAAATAAAATGTTTGCTGTTTAAGCCAAAAATAAAACATAAAATAAAATAAAATAAATGTATTAAGACTTGTTTTATAGCCAAAAAACAAAACAAAACAAAAAAAGTTTAAAGAAATTTTTATTTTAATGACAGAGAATTGACCATTTATTGAAACATGGTAAGTGTAGTCATGGGTTATGTCCCAAATTTGTACTTTCCCACACAGATGGCCTTCTCCATAGGCAGGCTTCATATAGAAAGAATAGAGCAGCATTGTTTTTGCCTTTGAACTAGCTCTGTGAATGGAAAACCCCTGACAAGAGTAGCAGTTAATGACACTAAGTTAATATCAGTGATGTGATCCTGAAAAAGCTCACGTTCCTGCATATCAGTAAAGTGGGCCTAGAAGTCCTATTACAAAGAATAGGTGGGAGGATTTAATTAGGTCATGTAAAAAGAGCATACCAATATAGTAGGTTGTAAATAGGAATTTAAAACCGATTAACTTCAAAAAGTTTTATTAGGAGAATTAAGATGGGACGTAAGGTGAGACTTTTTGTTATAAAATGGCAGGGTTGTTAATTCCTGTCGGTTCACATATGTCTACAAGTGAAAATAGTGTTGGGCAGAATTAACATTTCTGGAATTAGTCAAGGAAAGCCATTGGGAATACTGGAAGCGCCACATCTTACTCATTTCATGAATAAATATCAATTCAACAAACATTTATTCGTCACTTACTAAGTGCCATACTGTGTACTAGGCACTGGCAATACAATGTTGAGTAGAAGGAAACCTCGTCCTGACCCCAGTGGAGCTTACAGCTGGGGCGGGAGGTGGACATCGATAAGATATGCACACAAATATGTAACAGCTGTGCTAAGTGCTGTTGTAAAAAGAAGGCGCCACACACAGCAGGCTTCGGGGGCACTGGTCCCTTATGGGAAATGGCCATTAGTTTAAAACATGACAGTTCTTGCCTCCACAATCATGACAAGTGATGCTGTGGCAACGAGGGCTCTGGGGAAATGGGGGAGGTCCAAATTCTTTGACTTCCTATTAGGAATATGTAAGTTTGTTAAAAATTGACCACCGCCTCTTGGAGAATCTGGTGGTCCTAAAGGACTGTTTTGCTCTAGCCCTGGATGAATCTGTCCAAACTCCAGCGAGGGCTCCTTTGCAGACAGAACAGTGGAGAAGAGGGGTCACAATAAGATCACAGTGGCCGGCAAGGGCAGGGCACCACAGTCCTCAGCGCCCTGCCTGTTTCCCTGGCTGGTCCTGGAAGAGAAATTCACAGCTACCCAAACTCCACGGTCCAAGTCAGTCCAGAAAGCTTTCGTGGAAACGGAGCGTGCTGAGGCCCGTCAGTTCTTCACCCAGCCAACTGGAACTAGAGCTCCCCCGAGGTTCTCTGAGACTTGGCTCTTCCTGCTCTAACTGATGGGATTTGGGCATGGAAGTGCATGGATAATTGGGAGTTGGGGGGCCTGGAGATGCCCAAAGATAGGTTTTGTGTCACTCTCATAGAAGCTTACCTGAGAGGGAATTATAACCCAGCCCCATTCCCTCCCTACACCCTGCTGGAGACATGTTAAAGCAACACTGTTTGACCAATAGCAAGAGCCGCTTTTTTTCTTTTGAAAATTGAATATTATAGAAGGGACAATGACTATTTCCCAGTTAGATGCTTTGGAAAGTACACTTGGACTTATTCATTTTAGGCAAATGTCTGCTCCCCACTGAAGTAGTCTACATTGTACTTGTTCCAAATCTTTTTTCAATGCTATGATTTCAATTCCCCTTGCTTTACATAGTTGGTCACATGGCATTTGTGGAGGTGCAGTGTTCCTGTGGATCCCTCTGCACTTCTGGTGGGAAGGAGGTGTTTGTGAACACTGTCAATACTTGTGGCAGCTCAATCACATTGGTACCCTTGCCCCTGTTATTTAAAACTGAAGATGACAGTGACTGTGGAGATGCCCCATGTGCTCAGGGCTCAAATGGGAAATGGAGAGGATTTCCGGAACATGTTTGGCAGTCATTCTGGGTTTTCCATTGAGACCCAAACACTAAGACAATCTTTTTATGTGCTCAGGGCTCAAATGGGAAATGGAGAGGATTTCTGGAACATGTTTGGCAGTCATTCTGGGTTTTCCATTGAGACCCAAACACTAAGACAATCTTTTGGCTCATGCCAGTTGGCCATCCTCTTTCAACACTTTCCCAAAGCACGGGGCCTGCCTGCTCCTGAATCGGAGCCGTTTTCTCAGTGTTGGAAAATCATGCCCGTGCTCTGCACAAACACTGAATACCAGCTCTCTGCTTGATCTGTGGAAGTGAGATGACAGGATCTCACCAGTCCTGAGAGCTGTAGTTTTATTTCAGATTTTCATTTAAGCAAATAATTTAAGCCTTCAGCTGGAAAAGAGGATTAAAGTTTCAATAGGCAAAGCCCCTGACGTACCAAAGCAACAGGTCCCAACCAGGGTTGACTTCTTTCTCTTTCCCACCCAGGTTACTAGTAGAAATATCGGTCTTTGACAACACTTTCCCAAAATGCCTGATGAAAGATTGGGAAACACTGAATTATGAAATAAAAGGAAGGCAGTTCCTTTTGTTATCCTAGCCACCTGAACCCCAAGCTATGGTAATGAGATTGGCCCCTTATGGGGTACCACAGGACGCCTTGACATAAGCAATTTGTTTTGCTGTGTGTGCTCCTCAGCAGATTCTGCAGGAAGAGGCTGACCTGATGCAAATGGCTTTGGATGGTCATAATTGGGAAACAAGTTAATGCTCACTGATGCTGTCTCTGGGGGAACTGAGGAAACTGACGGGATTCCAGAAGGCTGCTGTTCGAAGGGCCTGTTCAGCTCCAGAGAGAGATGGGAGGGGCAGGAAGCATGAACATAGGTGCCGCCCATTCGTTGACTTGTATTATATGGCACTTTGTCCCCATCTGGGCTTGTGACCCCTCTTAATGCTCAGAAGAGCTACCAGGAGATTGTGGAGACAGATGTCCCCTTCTCAACTCTAATCCCTGACCCTGGAGGGGCGTACAACCTCTGCTTCCCTGATTCCTCCCTGGGGTGACTGTTGCTTCTGACACCTGCTGCCTTATTCTTTTTTCTCCTCAAGCAGCCTTGTTGTGGACACTCTTGTGCTGAATTTAGCCACATGGAGCTGTCCTTCAGAGTGTGGGAGGGGGATGAGAGAGGAATAAAGAGGTTTCAGAGGGCTTCACTTTAAAACTTGCTGATACTGATAACAAATAGGGTTGACCTGTCCCAGGGTTCTTTTAATGCTGTGTGTGTCACAAGAGTTTTCTAATGCGCAGGTGTGCACAGTGTGTGTATGTGGGGATTTATTTTCTGGGTTAGAATAATTTCTTAAATTGGTAAGTTTTTCCCTAGGAGAGCAGCCCATTTTTCATCCTCTGTCTAGATGTTTTTTATTCAGTTGGGCCACAGACGGCTTTGATTGACAAAAGCTTTCTCTTTTCTTTTGTCCTTTGGGTGGCAGAGGTCTCTGTTAAGCCCTGTGGCACACCCTCTTTGTCCCACATTGGCATGGATCACAGAGGATGTGCCCTCACAGTAGCCCCTCTGCCAGCTCCAAAGGGTGAAGTCCACACCAGCCGCTACTGAACAATCAGCAGGACATTTATGGGCTGGGGAAGCTCTGCTCAGGGCAGACCTGTCCACATGCACCTGCTCCTGGCAATCTGGGCTCCTTCTGTACTTCCCATATTAACCTTGTGACCTGCAAAGAGAAAACAGGGAACAGCTAATGAAAGTCATCCCTCAACACAGAACCCCAATCCACGGCCTCCAAACCAAGCCGTGTGTGCAAGTGCACCCACACGCTTTATAAAAGTAGAATCAGGCCTTGGGGATCGTGTTGACATTTCTCCTTTAGAATGAGGTGGGACGCCTTGTTTCACCATAGGACCTTCTGATCATGGTGACAGCCTCATGGGCATCCTCCAATCTCAGCACGACATGGGTTTTTTTGTTTTTTTTTTTTTTCCTGTTTTTTGTCTTTTTTCGTGTCCGGCAACGGATCGCAACCCTCAGTGTCCCGCCTGTACCGGACCAGGACCAGCAACGGGATCGCAACCCTCGGCATTGCCCCCGCTCCTCACTCAGCCAGTGAGCGGGAACCGGTCTGTATGTGGGATCCGAACCCTCGGCGGGAGCGCCACCGCGCTCCCAAGCGGCACACTGTAGCAGTGCGCCACCAGGCCGGCCCACGACATGGGTTTTTTAACCGGAGGCTCTGAGGCCCTTCCTTCTGTCCATGACCAAAAGCATTATTCTTGGAACTGGACCCGAGGCCTCTTCTCTGACCCCAACTTGCCTTCTCCTCTCAGCAGTTACTGCACACACAGCCCACTGTCCTCACTGAACTGCTCTAGATGCAGTTACGCTCCAACAGCGTGGAGCCCTAAATAGCTTTGGCACACATGACATTCCTACATAAAATGACCCATCTCGAACCTACAGCCTACAGTTCAAACCTGTCCTTGGTTTCTTGTGTCTATGTGAAGCCTCTTGGTCCTACGTCCCACCTACAGCCCCGCCCGCCCAGCTCACTGCACTCTGCACAGTCCGGGAGTTCTTTTGGAGCGAGCTTGTATCAGACAGGTGTGCCCAACTCTTTTTTTTTTAAAAAAAGAACTTTACAGTGGAAAAGTTTAAACCTATATAAAAGTGGGGAGAATACAATAATGAACCCCATGTGCCCATCACCCAGTGTCAGTTATCTAAATATGGCCAAACTTGTCTCCGGCATACCCCCCTCCTCCACTTCACCATCCACTGGACTATTTCAAAGCAAATCTCAGAGATTACAAGACTTTCTTTTCTTGGAGTTTGTAACACAATTTTACTCTCCAGAATATGCTAAAGATCATATATACATATGCAATGTACATCACACAGTTTTCTTTTTCTCTCTCCCCCCAGTTTTATTGAGGTAGAATTAACAAAAATTGTATATATCAATTATGTAAAATGTGACATTTTGATATATGTTTACATTGTAAACTGGTTAAATCAAGCTAATTAACATATCCATCACCTCACATATTCATCTTTTTTCTTTTTTTGTAGTGAGAACACTTAAGATCTATTCTCTCAGCAATTTTCAAGTATACAATACATGATTATTAACTACAGTCACCGTGCTGTACGATAGCTCTCCCGATCTTACTCCTCCTGTGTGACTGAAACTTTGTAGACTTTGACCGACATCTCCCCATCACCCCCCATAACCTGTTTATAAATCCTTAGGAATATATCTTTAAGAAGCAAGAACTTTTTAAAAACATAACAATAATTCTCTTACCATACCTAAAACAAGTTAATCATTCCTTAATATGTTCACATACACGGTGTTCAAATTTCCCTGTTAGTCTCATGGTGTTAACATCCAGTTTGTCTGAACAAGGATCCAAACATTTGTTGACACATTTTCAAGTCTTCTAAATGAATTTCCCAGCCCAACATGTCAACGGTGCTGCTGTTGAGAAACTCTGACGTGGTGTCAGTTAACTTCCTTATCCCTCTGTTTCCTGTAAACAGATAGTGGTGCGTGGCCGCGTCCAGGTTCAGCCTCTTGGCAGGAGCATCTTGGGTGATCCTGTGTACTTCCTCTTGTGTCACATCAGGGGCATGGCATGTCACAAACAGCTTTTCCCTTTTTTGTGACGTTATGTTAGACTGGGGGTTTAGGTGTCAAGGGTTTGATCCTTCCATTTTAAATTCCCCGTCATCTAATGTTTTTAGCATCTGTTGATCATTAGGTAGATCAATGATTTCATATAGATTCTAACATTATTTCTATATTTGTTAGATATAAGTCTTCTCTAAGAAGAACTTTCCTTCAATTATACGCTCAAATACAGCGCATACAAGGTACTGTTTTTAAAAAGCATTCATCAGAATAACGACTTGGTTCCTTAGCATGCTCCAAAGGTGACTGGTGAGGTTTGTTTTTTAAAATCCATTTTAAACTCATGGATTTTAATATAGATGATGTGTAACAATTCGGCGCAGTTGTTATTCTTTCTGATGCTCATATTGTTTTATCTTAGCCTAGTGAGAGCCTACTTAAGTTGCACTGTCTTTTGGATACGACCACAGTAATCTTCCTTGCTGTCCGGTATGATAAAGTGTTCCAGATTTGCCTTATACATTTCCTGTCTTTGACCAAGAATCAGGCATTTCTTCAAGGAGACCTGGGTTTTTTTAGTAGGAAGATGGTAGTTAGAGCCCACCACCAGCTGCGACCAATTTCTGAAGACTTGCACATGGGCATGTCAACTGCCACTCCCTTTTCACCAGGTGGATTGACCAAGAATCAGGCATTTCTTCAAGGAGACCTGGTTTTTTTTAGTAGGAAGATGGTAGTTAGAGCCCACCACCAGCTGCGCCCAATTTCTGAAGACTTGCACATGGGCATGTCAACTGCCACTCCCTTTTCACCAGGTGGATTAAAAAAATAAATAAATCACACCCATACCCTGTCAAACAGCGTGCATGTTTGAAAGTCCCTCAACATTTGCAGACCTAGGCTGACTCTGATTCTTAGTCCTTCTCATCTGGGATGAAGCAGATTTACCAACAAACGTTAAATTCTTTCCTCCTCACCCTGCCAGCTACCACAAGCTTCTGATGGAGGAAGTTCAGGCTTAGGACTCACAAGGATTCTGTAGAGCTGCAGACGTTGCTCTGACCAGGGCTGTCCCCTGCATGCTGTTCTGAGAGTCTGGCAGGGACTCCATGTCTTTGGGGAATCTCTCCTCACACAGCAGACCTCCTAGCTCAGGATTGCTAATTTTGTTGTAAGATGCTGCTCATAAAGACTGCAGAATAGATTGACCAATCTCCAGATGACAGAGTCTAGATCACTTCCACAGACTCTCCTTAATCCATCTCCATGCCTGGGGTCAGGTGTGCTTAGCCTCTCTGGGCCCCTAGCGGCAGGAAGGCCCTGTCGAGGGTAAGCCTTGAGTGGACAGCCTGTCTACCCATGTGGTGTCCTGTGGACATGGCCAAGCCACCTGGCACCCTCGGCTGCTGAACTAGAGGCAACAAATATGGTCAGCTCTGCAGTGACTAGGCAGGGGCATGAAAAGGAAGGTCAATGATGGAGAAAACCCGGTGACATTTTGTACATTAGCAAAGTTAATTGCTAAGTGCCCAAAAGCCTGTCAGAGCTTCCTGTTTAAAGGGCAGGAAGACAGTTCCAGGGGATGTCCTCATCACAGGCCTTCCTGCCGCCCACCCTAGCCTCCACGACCTGGCTTTTCTGTGACAGGTGTTCTGCAGAGTTCTGCAGAATGTCACAGCAGCTCCCAGACATTTTCTCCCACAAATTTCAAGACTGACTTTAAAAAAAAAAAAAAATCCTGTCAGCAACCATTAAGCCCTATCTGAGAGTAAAATGCCACTCATATGTCTACTAAGTGTGACTTCTTTGCAGCAGAGTGGAAGTCACAGCTGCCTCCTTTCTGGCTCTGTAAGGGAGCAGAGCCAGGAGGGCTGTGGGGTTGTCACTTTTAGAGAGGACAGACACAGCAACGCAGGCATTTTCCTACCAGGCACTTCATTGCCCTTCCTAAACACAGAGTCCCCAAGAGCTAGGGAGCCAGATGAGCTTGGCTGGAATTTTAGAATAAGAAAAGGCAAATGTCAATACTATCGTTTTTAGCAGCCCAACTCTTTTCTTTCAAGTGAAATCTAGCCCAGATCCCCACTCTGTAAAGCAGAGGTCAAGTGGCTAAACGGGGCCAGGGCACCAGAGCCAAGATTACTGGTCTCTTCCCCATGTCCTGTCCCCCATAGCAACTCCAGGGCTCCAAGAAGCACTTTTTGCCATGCTGATGGCAGATAGTATGGCAAACTTACCCTGACTCTCTCCTCCTCCTCTAATCAACCCTGGAAGTGGTGAATAAGTGAGAAAATGGTTGGTGAACTGAAGAAAAAAATATAAAAGCCAAAGAACACTTGGGCTACAGAAGGTGTGAGTGAAGGAGGGCTAGGGAACAGGTATGGAGGGGAGACTCATGTCCTTTTCTCTCTCCTGTGCAACACTTCTCAATGGAGGCATCACACCCCAGAGAACGGAACACAGGAACACAGCAGTACCAGGCTGGGGCCACCAGGTCAGTGGGGTACCATTAGGGCCGTATTCCATGCACACAGGGGTAGGTGCATACAACGCATGTGCAAGCAGATCTGCCAGCCACATGGAATTTCCCTTTTCCCAGTCCTCTGCTCTGCAAAGGCAACCTGACTCAAGTCCGGGGAGATGGGACAAGGAGAGAGACATGTGGAGCTTCCCTGAGGGCAGGATCGTATGCTAAGATGTGGCCAATGGAGAGTGGTTGGGCCCAAATGGCAACACCAGAGGTTCTCCTACCCTAGGTGTGGGCCCCACTCTCTCTGCTGGACCCCCCGGGGATTTAGCTCCTCCCACCCCAAATCCACAAGATCCTCGGGAGAATATGAAGTCAAAGGTAAAAATAAAGTGGTAGAATTAAAACCCAACACAATAGTACTGTAAAATAAATGTAAATGGGTTGAACTCACCAATCCAAAGATAAGATTCTCAGATTAAATTTATAAAGAATATTTAACAGTATGTTATCTATAGGAGACTTAAAAGATTACAGAAATGTTTAACATTAATATGAAATATTAATATCAGGTGAAATATTAATATTGGACAAAAGAGAATTTTAAAACAGAAAAATGGTCATAGAATATTAGAATATTATATTTTGATAAGAGGAACAATATGTCAGGATATAATGATAAAGATAGACAATAACAATATAGCCTCAAATACATAAATGCATAAAGCAGTCACTAACAGGATTAAAGGGAGAAATAAATAAATCAACAACTATAATCATAAAATTTTATATGCCCCTTTTAGAAATTGATAGATCAAGCATAAAAAAAGCAAATATAGGAAGATGTGAATTATACAATAGACTGTAGCTTATTTATATATGCAGCACATATGAAGACGGTATATATGCATATATA
>NW_007727911.1:206844-207844 GCF_000696425.1 Galeopterus variegatus
TTTATATGCCCCTTTTAGAAATTGATAGATCAAGCATAAAAAAAGCAAATATAGGAAGATGTGAATTATACAATAGACTGTAGCTTATTTATATATGCAGCACATATGAAGACGGTATATATGCATATATATGTAGCATATGTGTATACATGTTTCCAGCAATCAACCATACATTAAGCTACAAAAATTGCCATAATTTCAAAGAGTCAACATCATGGAGATCATGATGTAATAATACTTGAAACACAAAACAAAAGAATAACACTCCCACCCCAGCCCCTCTGCTCCTTTGCTGAATGATAAACTCACTGCTAAGGGGCACTTGGGTTAAAGAAGGAAACAAGAGGTATTGAAAAATATTTTCAACTAAAACTTGAACAATGAAAATTTTCAACTATTGTGAGAGATAAAATAATATTTAGAAGAAAACGTATAGCTTTAAATCATTTACCTGTATACAGAAAAAGACTGAAACAAGAGTCAATTTAACAAAAAACAAGAAGAGGGAGTAATAAAGATAAGGCTAAAATCAATGAAACAGAGGACAAAAGATGGTGAGAGAAAGAGAAGATTAAGAAAGTTCTAAATTTATTCCTCAAAAAGATTAGTGAGTATGCCATGAATCCAAACCGGCGAGAAAATGGAATAGAGGATTGAAGTAAACAACCTCAGGTGAAGAAGGGGAATAAGTAGAGACCTCGTGAAGGTGAGGAGCATCTCGTGGGCGCGTCAGAGTCGGGCTGGGATGAGGAGGGCGTCCCCCCAGGGGTGGCCTGGCCTGGGCTGTCAGGGCTGGAAAGTGAGGGGACTGCCGTGGAGAGGGGAGGTTGCCTCTGCAGAGGGATTGATTAAACAGGTAAACAAATCAAAGGCAATGAAAGCCAGGTTTCTCACTGTTAGGAAAAGGAGATATAAACATGGAAATGGAAAAAGCAAGATTCAACTCTGTGGTCCTGGGTTAGAACTGGCAGTGTCAGTGTAAACCCGTGGTTTCCAACAT
>NW_007727911.1:208286-228021 GCF_000696425.1 Galeopterus variegatus
TCAACTCTGTGGTCCTGGGTTAGAACTGGCAGTGTCAGTGTAAACCCGTGGTTTCCAACATTCACAGTCAGCCCTCCACATCTGAGGGTTTCTCAAGATTCACCCAACCGTGGTTCGAAGATATGAGGGGAAAAAAAAATGAAGATAATATAACAATAAAAAGTACAAATTAAACAATACAGTATAACAATTATTTACATAGCATTTACATTGCATTAGGTATGATGAGTAAGCTAGAGATGATTTAAATACAGGAGGATGTGCTTAGGTTATAAGCAAACAGTACTCTGCTTTACATTAGAAAAATGAGCAGCTGCGAATTTTGGTATCTGCAGGGGTTCTGGGAACCTATCCCCCCTGGACACTCAGGGACATCTGTATATGGATATAGAAAATCTAATTAAGTAAGGTTCATCCAGGAATGAAAGGGCGGTGA
Organism: Galeopterus variegatus; assembly: GCF_000696425.1. Classification (NCBI taxonomy): domain Eukaryota; kingdom Metazoa; phylum Chordata; class Mammalia; order Dermoptera; family Cynocephalidae; genus Galeopterus; species Galeopterus variegatus. The sequence continues at coordinate 208,723 of NW_007727911.1, forward strand.
AACACTGATGCACGTGTCTCACTACATTGGATTATAGTAGAAAGTTACACAAATTTCTCAATGTTGTTATTAGTTACATTTTATTATTGTTACTTAAAATAATAATTTCAAAACCTCATAGAGTATTAGACATTGAAGGGAAATAGAATAGTCCGATGAAAATATGTAAGAAAAATGTACGGTGAATATCATAATGGTGGAGAAACTCTGAACACACTCCAAGACTGGGAAGCCAGCGAATGCCCTGCTAGCATGGCTGTGAGGAAAGGGCTGCGGAGGGCCCTGGCTACTGCATGAAGTCAGCAAAGAGCAGGCTTACAAGGGACAAACTCTCAGGATCAACAAACCATAAGAACTCACACAGAGCTCAGCAGAGATACAGCATCACCAGTGCTCCTCCACACCAGCTCTAACCAACTAGAAAATATCATAGAAAATAAGATATAGTCACAATAGCAGGGCCAACCAAAAAATATTTAGGAATTAAGCTAACAAAGGACAAACAAGAATTTTATTGACAAAGATTAAAACTATTACAGGATATGAAAACAGCTGGATTAATGGTGATATGCTATGATCATCATCTGGGATCACTAAAAACTGTCAAGATATCAATTTTCATGAAACCAATATATAAATTCACTGAAATTCCAATAAAAATTTTATCAAGACCTTTTCAATGATTAACAATTCTAAAATTTATACATGGGAATAAAAAGCTTGATCACAATAACTAAATCAGTTTTGAAAAAGAGAAGCGTGAAGTCAGCAGGGGGTTGGGGGGGGAGTTGCTCATTCCACGGGATGTTGAGACGAACTATGAAGCCACAGTAAGAAACACAGTGAAGTAATGCAGGAACAGACAAGTAGACAAAGCCAGAAATCGAATCCTCAGAAACAGACCCGAGCTTGTGTGCACCTGGATATATGATCCAGGTGACACTACGATGAATGAGCAAAGGGGAGATCGTTTAGTAGATGCTGATAGAAAAATTGCCTACTTTAGGGAGATAATGTTGGACTCTGTATTATACCACCCATATACAGAAATGAACTCCAGAGAGATTAAAGGCCTAAGGGTGAAAGATAAAAGTATAAAGCTAAAGGAAGAAAATAGGAGAGATTAATTTTGTTATTTTGGAATGAGAAAGGACTTCCTAAATTTAAATAAGACCACCCACAGTACAAACCACATGACAAAACCCAGATTTGGTATGTCAAAATTAAGGATCTCTGTTCAACAAAGCATATACCATCTACAAAGTTAAGAGAAAACTGAACAAATGAGAGAAGGCCTCAGCCCATCAAACTGACTAAGGAGACTAAAAAGGAAAAGACAGGGAACCTAACATGAAATCAGGGAGATGTAAATTTGAACAGATATAAGCAATAAGACACAGGTTTTACTCTCGGATTGGCTAAAATGAACAAATAAATAATAGCTAGTGTTGGAAAGAAATGAGAAAACCCAACCACTGCCAGGGCGTGTCTAATGTGGTAAGGTCCTTCTGGAGAATATAAAAATAGTGAAATTAAATGTGTCAACATCCTATCACCCAGTGTATTAGTCCGTTTCTGTTGCTTATAACAAAATACCTGAAACTGGGTGATTTACAAAGAAAACGAAGTATATTGCTTACAGTTTCTGAGGCTGGGAAGTCCAAAAGTCCATCTGGTGGTGGCAACAGTGACCCAGGGGATCTCACCTTGCAAGATGGTGGAAGGAGAGAGAGAGAGAGAAAGAGAGAGATTCTCCTCTCTCTCCTTTTAAAGCCCTCAGAACCAAGCCCCTGACCACCATTTTTCATCCGTTCACTACTGCACAGTCCTACAATCCAATCACCTCTTCAAGGCTCCACCTTTCAATTACAGTAATAGGATTTCCCACCATCTTAGCAGTCATGGTGGGGGCCAGGTTTCTAATACATAAAGTCTGGGGGACACAATTCAAGCTTCAGTGAGTTTTGGGTGGACATCATTCAATCCACTACACCCAGCATTCCCACTGATGGATACTAACCCAGAGAAACTTTCTGGTGGGCCCATGCAGAGATGTGTACCAGGCTGTCCACCACAGACGGCACTGCTGGCTGGGACAGGCAGTTGACAGTAGCATGAAGAGAATGGAAAAGTAAAACGGAATCCCAAGCAGCCATTGGAAGCAATGAGCTAGATACACATACAGCAACATGGAGAGATCTTCAATGCACAGTAAGTGGGAAAGAGAATTATAACAGAATACTTTTTATGTAAATTAAGACATATACTCAGAAAACGATCTATTTTGCAAAGATATAGACATATTCAGTTTGTACTTCAGACAATTACTAGAGCGGGTGCCTCATGGAGGAAGGAGACGAGAGTGGAGCTGAGGCGTGCAGGGCGGGCATCTGAGGACAGCCGCGGAGAGGCGTCGCAGCACAGTGGTTAAGAGCGTGCACGCCCGAGGCTGACCGCCCGGGTCTGAATCCCGGCCCTGCTTCTTACTGGCTCTGTCACCTCGGGTAACAACCACCTCTCGGTAAAAAGGGACTGGTAGCTCACCTCCGAAAGGAAAAGGGCCCCGAACAGTTCGGTCCCTCCCTGTTTGGGCTGCAGCTCCTCCCACAAGAGGCGGGGCCTGGGGCTGCTTTGACCAACAGGATGCGGAGAAAGCGCCGCCCTGGGACTCGGAAGCCCGGGCGTTTCAGCGGGAGGACGCGTCTTCCCTCTTGGAAGCCTGAGCCGCAGCCGAGAGCGCGGCCCCGTGGAGGAGCACCTCTGCCATCGCACGGGAGGCACCGTCCGGGGAATGCCCAGCTCAGTCCCCGCCACCCCACGTGTAAAGTAATCCTGCCGACGATGCCAATTGCAAAGTGAGGCAAATCATAACCAAAGCCAAAATGTTTCATTATTTTAGTTATACTAAGTTTTCATTTATGTTGTCAGAGCTAAGGCTGAGACCCTCCAAACCCATTGTACAGACGGGGTCACCAGACCCCTCACATGCCAGGCTGGGTCCCCAGACCCTTTACACGCAGGTCCATGCTAGGTAATTGAGAAAGATTCCAGGAGCTGTTGACAGATGACATGAGCTCAGTCCTCAGCTTCCTCAGCGGCAGTAGCTTACAGGTCCAGCAGTGACAGTGGCCTTGCAGAGCGTCCCGGGGGGCGCTAGCAGCAGCCTCCTCCAGCAGCAGCAGCAGTGGCCTCCCCATGCCCACACCCCCCATGGGGGGCCATCCCGGGGATGGATGGCCCATGGATCAGAGGCGCCATGGATCAGAGCCACTCATCCTTATACTTAAGTCCATAACCCAGGACACCTGGGTGCACATGTGCAATTACACTGGATAACCAAGGAACACCTGAGTACAGATGCTTATTTACATCAAATGCTCCGCAACATTCTGAACATCTGAGGGGCCCTGACCATTTTTCCTATATTTTCCCAACACCAGGAAATAGAGAGATACAATAAAGTGACTGTTTTAGACCACTGAGTTTTGTTATGTGGCAGTAGATAGGGTTGTTACAACAATTAAAGGAGGTAATTTTCGTAGCCCGTGGCTTATGGGAAGTGCCTGGCACTGTACATGTATTTGTGGATTGAAAAAGAACAGGGACCGGCACAGACTGATGGTGATAGAAATTGTCATAAACTAAAATGTATGATTAAATTATTTCTTTGCACCTGATGTCCACGAATAAGATAAAGTAAAACCTTTGATAGGGAGGGACCATATATTCATTTCCTTGACGGGGAAACTATGGCCCTGTTAGGTGAAGCGTGTTCCAAAAAAAAAAAAAAAAAGAGTGTCTGGGAACAAAGCAGGGCTCTCCAAGCCAACTCTCCTTCTGCTGTCTTTGTGCCCAGAATTTAGAGCCTCCAAGAAGGCATGGGATGTATGATCTCAGTGATTCATGAGTCCCTCATTTCTGGGAACACAGACAGCTGATGGGCTGTATTTGTTTTCCTCTGTAGCACTAGACTCAGAACTAGCAAATTTTAAAAATCTGTAATGAATTCTCCATTAGCCATAGGCTCCAGTATCAGGAAATGCAAGGAAAATCAAAATCTACACATAATTCAAAGATCTCAATCAAGTCAGCAACTTCAACCTCCAGAAGGTCTCTTACAGTTCCTTTTACTCCCAAGCACAATACACAATAAACATCTGTTAACTATCTAAAATTAATCCCTATTTTTTTGAAAAGGATTTCAAAACAATGTTTATGGACTTTCAAATTGATTATCAAAATTGCTCACCGAGGGGCCGGCCCGGTGGTGCACTGCTACAGTGCGCCACTTGGGAAGCGTGGCGGCGCTCCCGCCAAGGGTTCAGATCCCACATACAGACCGGCCGCCCACTGGCTGAGCGAGGAGCGGGGGCAACACCGAGGGTTGCGATCCCGTTGCCGGTCCCGGTCCGGTATGGGCGCGACACTGAGGGTTGCGATCCGTTGCCGGTCACGAAAAAAAGACAAAAAGACAAAAAAAAAAAAAATTGCTCACCGAAACCCAGGCTAGGGCAAAATAACCCAGATGGTAGCAACTGAGTGGAAGGAGGGAAAGTGAAGGGCATTGCCATTAATTCATGAACTACTGGGAGCCAAGGCTTGCACATCTTACAAAAACTATATGTCGTAGAGACAAAAACTGAGGGTTGGATAGGTGGGGATCTCTTGTCCATAATCTGCAGCAGGGATGTTGCAGAACCAGAATTCAAACTCAGGTTGTTTGACTCCCTAGCTGGTTCTCTTCTGCACTACTGCATTGGGAAGCAGAGCCAGAATCACCCCAGAACAACTAAAACAGCAAGGGAAAGGCAGAATGTGCCAAAGCCAACTTCTGACACTGAGACTTTTATGAAGCCAAAAAAGGTGGATCGTAGCCCATGCATTTCTGCAGACTGGCACGTTTTGAGAGAGTGAGCAGTTGCCCAGACAACACTAGCTGCAGTGCCAATTTCTTATGACTCCAACCACAGCAGCACCAGATTTCACATGGTCAATCTGCCAGTCAGTAGATCCTCTGTGTGCTTGGCCAGGAAGGACAGTGGCAAGCCAGGTCCATCACAGTCCCAACCTTTTCCTCCTAAAATAATCCTGAACCCTGTCCCCACCCATTGGCCCAACTCCTTTCCCACTTCAGGCTTGCGAATCACAACTCTACATTTCTCATCTAGCACTAGGGATTACAAACTGTGTGGCTGATCTTCAGACAACTTCTAGGAATACTCCGAAGTGGAAAGGGAGCATTTACTCATTTCATTTCCTAGCTCTTTCCTCCTCAGGTTCTTCTGGCCTTGGGGCAGAACCTAGTACGGGAAGCTATGTAAACTGTGTGGAGTATCAAGGAAGGCAGAGGGGATACAAATATGAGAGAAAGAGGCGTGGCGCAGGCACAGATCTGGAGCTCAGCTAGAGGACAGTGCTCAGAGCAGACAGTGCTCAGAGGGGAACAAAGAGGCCCCGGGAGGAAATTGAACCTGCAGCTGGCTGCTTGCCTAAGTGCGGGTCAGCTGGGCTTCACTTCCATTTTCTCCTTTGGCTCCTCCATGCCCAGACGAGTCACTTTCACTGAAAATGAAAGGACTATGGCTACAGCCCAGCTGAAAGTGACATCCATGGCAGGGCCCAGGCACTCAGGGCAGGGGAGACCAGGACAAGGAAAGACAAATCAAAGTAACTTGCAAATCATGCCATTTATTTTTCCTTAATTGGATCTTAACAGCTCTTCTGAGCTTCTGCTCAGTTCTCTGAGGAGCCGTAGAATTTGTGTGGATGCTCTGTGTCCTCGTCCTACCCCCACATGAGAACATCCAGTATCACACGCAGGGCAGGCAAGAGCACGCTGGACTCGTTTTAGTTGTTAAGTCCCCCTCTGGCTTCAACATGACACACATTTGTCTCTACATGACATGCTAAAGAAAAACAGGATGGGATCACGGCAGGAAAGAGAGCTGTGTAAGAAGTCAGTGGAAGAGAAGCAGTGAAACACCAGCACCCTTTACCTGTTCCCGCTCCTCATCCCTTCCTCTGCTTCTTGATCTTTCAAAAAGAAAGAAGCAAAGGAAGAGAACAAGGCTAGCAAGGCTGCTAGTAACCCATATGGCGACTTTGTGCCCCTTAGCAAAAGGCACCTTTCTTCAGGCAGATGCTCCCTTTCCCTGGAGCCTGGCTTGCAGGCAGGAGCAGAGCCTGAATCTCAGCCTCCACCTGTCCTCATGCTCTCTTGGCAGGGTGCCCTTATGCACATGCTGCAGTCCCTAGACTCTCCTACCTTGAACAACCTCAGGGGTAAAAGACCAAGAGGGGATGAAGTATCCTCCAAGAATTTTTAGACTCCCAGATGGACCTTGGTGCTGATGGGAATCAGGGTCTCTCACAAGGAGGTCCCAAGCTGGTGGCCTGGGAAGGAAGGCACTGATACTGTCATACTTGACTGCCAGGGTGTCCTGGCCACCACCCCACATGCAACCTACTCTGTGCATCTTAGACTCAGCTTTACTTCCCAGGGTGGGGATGCAAATATGGGGACAGAGATGTGGCACAGGCGCAGAGCTAATGTGTCAACCCTTCTCAGTGAGGAGCTTGGTCAGCTGCCTGGGATCTGCCTGCCTTTGATAGTGTCATTATTTTTCATCTCTTGAACCAAGACAGCAGGAATTCTCTGCAGCCAACCTCAACAGGAAATGATCCTGGGAGTCTGCCGCTTCCTTAATTCATGGAAGAAGCAGGAAAGAGAAAGGGTATGGTCCTCTCATGAATGTTGTGCCATTCAGTTGAGGTGTCACCGGTTAACCTGACAGCTCAGGGACCAAGGCTGGGTGGACAGCGTTTATCAAGTATATTACAGGCCTCACAAGCTACCAAGTTGGACTCTTTGCTCTGGAAATTTAATGTGTGACAGCTGCGTGCAGCCAGTGGTGTCCAGCATTTTAAAAAGGTCAATTAAGAAACGGTTGATGGTGCTGCAGCTAATGACAGCCCCGAGGGGTGAGCAAGGCCGGGTAAACAGAAGGGCTGAGATGTATATTACTGGAATTGAAGTGTCGAAGTGAAGCGTGGTGGGGAGGAACTCTATTGTCACAAGTCATAAAGCACATCTGAGTTTGCAGCAGAGAGCAGTACAGCTGTTTGCCTCCCCGGGCAGCGTGGGGAGCAGCCTGTAAATGGAGGGCCTGGCCCCACATGGCAGACACCTGCATCAGCTCCATCAATCTGCAGACAAAAATCATTACCTCCTCGTTGCCCATTCTTTTGCACTTTTTTGCCCTCCCACGTGGGGAGCATAAGGCAGACGCTGGAGTGATACTCAGAATGTGGGTCATGTACTAGAAATCCATATTTTAAGCATTCCCCGAAGCTGGCTCGGCCCCCAGCCTGCGGCGTGTGCGGGTGCTTGCCTCGGGAGGTGGCGCTACCTGGTTCAGTGTCCGCATGAAGCAGGCTGTGGATCAGTCCCTTCACACTGTGACGGATGAAAGAGGACATGGAACCCTTAGAAAAAGTCTATTTTGGCCTGTGACAGAATTGGCTCATGGTTGGAAGAAGGCACTGCGTGGGGCTCCTTTTTTTGAAAATCAGACAAAGGGGTCTTAGACTAAGTGATCGGCTGCTAGGACAGGCTTTTTTTTGCCACATCTACCTGTCAAGTTAGAAATTCAGTAGAGCAATGGGAACACTAATTGATATGCAAAACAAGTCTAGGGTTCCTAGAATGTCTGATGATCCTCCAATTCATTACGGATGCAGAATTAAGACATGCACTAAATGAGATGGGAGAAAGAACACCAACCTCTTTGCTTTCCCTTTTTTTTTTTTCTTTTTCAAACCTACTTTGGGAAACTTCACAGGTTTTATGACTAAAAAAAAAAAAGAGTACTGCCATCAGTAGGGGTTGTCTTTCACACACTGGATATTTATTATTAGAAAATAGCTTCTATCAGCTGTCAGTACCAAACAAGTTGAAAGAGCGTGCTTCTCACCATAATTTTTTTTTTCTCCTTAATGATATTTAAATAAACAGCTCACTGTGTGGAGAGTTGCCACGCCTCCCCCCCCCCTTTAAAAACAATAACTAAATGAAGTTTAGTACAAAACATACTTCAAATATGACTTTTCTGCAATCGTTATGCTGTCTCCGTGAGTGAGGGACATGAAAGAGATGAGAAAGACCACTCAAGCTGTCAGATTATCCCAAAGAATCCACCTGGAGAACAAATAAACTAACCCAAATAAAACCCATCCAAACCAAGAAACCAGTTTTGACGTTGGCTTTCGATTGTAATTATCATCTAAGTTTAATATATATATATATATATATATTTGAAATAGTAATAAAAAAGGAAGGATTGAATTGCATTCTTAGCAGTACAATCTTCCTCATACGTTAAAGAGGTGTTCAGGAAATTCCATACAGTATCTGCTAAATACACGTTTGGCAGCTTAGCAAATATCATATGATTGCAGCATCCATGATTTGAAGTACGACAGCGTTTGCTTTCTTCTGGAGGAGGTCATTGCTCGGGGCGATGTGTTAATCCGGCTCTGGATGTTCTTAGACCCACAGGTTTAAGGAAGGGCGTGGGGGTGGCTCAGTGCATGGCCCCAGTGCAGAAACTTCTGAACCCCAAACAAAAAATCAACCAACCAACCAACCAACCACACAAAAATCAAACAATTGTCTCCTTAGAGTTCCTCTTGGCTGAATGGAGGCCCAGCAAGGACTGCTGGTTAGAAGGTACATTGACAGACTTTGGAATGAGGAGAATCACCCTCTGATTGGTCCGACGCCATTCGTTGTACAATCGACAGTGGTACCTAAATGACACCTGGGCGTGGGAGAGGAAAAATAAGAGAAAGTATTCAGGTAAGCAGACATTGATAATCAGTCCAAGAAACAAACATGTCATTTAACACTTTCAAAGAGCTAGCAGCACTACAGTGGGGCAAGAACCCTGGGCAGAACTGCCCTAGCAGGCAGTTGAGTGTTGGGAGATTGGGTACCGACCAAAGAGCACCCCATGTGTGAACCCCTGGGCAGGGCTCGTGTGGGTGGCTTCCTTTGCTCCTCTTCATACTGGGAAAAATCAGGGTATGAATCGGAAAATGAGGTTCTTTCTGAGTTTGGATTTATTTTGGGGCTAGCCATGTTCTGGGCCATAAAACATCCGCTGTGAAGAAGGGTGGCTGGAGGCAGCAGAACAGAGAGTGAATACAACGCCAGCCCTGGTCCAGCTGTGTGACCTGGGCAATGTGTCTGTCTGGTCCTCAAGTTCCTCTCTGTTAAATGAGAGAGATGCTAGGCTTCATGCACCTGCCTGCCCGTTACACACTGCACAACTCAAAGGACCCCATTTATACCCTTGTTTTGTGCTGTGGACAACTTGCACAACTGCACTTGGTGGCCCCAATAGGTGATCCCTGATTGCCTCCAGCTTCAACATTCTATAGCTTCCAGTGAGGAAGTCCCAGCATGGGCAGCAAGTCTTCTGATAAGTCTTCTTGAGTCTCGGGCTGGGGGTGGCACAACTTCTATGGGTGTCCACAGTGCCTTGTGCCTACCTCAGCATGGCATCGGTGCCCTGGACACCACTGTACATGTTTCTCTCTCCCCCTGCACTGGAAGCATCTTTAGAGCAGGGCTTGTGTTGTATTTATCTTTGTATGCCCAGCATCTGTCACAGTGCCTGGCACTTAGGAAGTTGCTCAGGAGAGTTTGCTGAGTGAATGAGTGAATAACACCCGATGCTTTCTGATTGCAACACTGCTTCAAACGTAAGCCTCTCTTATACATGACAGTATGAGCAGTGAACCCTATGGTCAATTGTGACATATCTGTGTCCCTGAAGTGCTTGCTTTTTATGTAAATATACTGGAATGAGACACTTAAACCTGTCGTTTGTTTTGGAGATGGCTGGCATAAAGCATTGATAGACTGCCTGGGAAATTCAGTCTGTACTTTTCAAGATGTACAAACTGCCTTTTAAAATGGCGGTAGGTTCCAGTTTGAGTGCATCTAGATGACTAGGTAAGTGTTGGGAAGGAAGGTGCACATGAGCTTAGAGTGACAAATCACCCATGTCTGGGCTTTTAATTCTCGTGGGGGAGGGGAAGGATCAGGGGCTGTGTTGACCCTAATAAGGGTCCACAGTTAGCACGAAGTGGGCTAACCCGATGGTTTGAGTTCAGCATTTCTGGAAGTAGAGGAGAGTATAGGCCCTTGATCAGAATGGGCTTGTTAGTCTTCATGGCAGGATCATGGAATTCAAGGCCACTTGCTCCAATTTCTGAGGCTAGGAAGCAGATGCCACAGGCTGAGTGCCAATGAGATTTGAGTATGAAAATATAAGCTTTTAAACTCACACAGATGTGCTTTTCTCCACAAGGCCCTGAACATGCCAAAGTGGATCAGGTTTCTTTGTTTGTTTCTTTTAAAAGCTTGATTCTCTTATAGCTATTCTGTGCTGCTGTGGCTTGGTGTTGCTCATAAATGTAGGAGAGGCAGGTTGGAAAGCCTGCTGTTCAGGGCCAAGGGCAGGAAAGAGGTAGAATGCACCCAAGTGCTAATGAAGAACTTTGGCAATACAAGAAGTCTGGAATCTGGAAATATTACAGGAAGGCTGAGTTTCAAATCAAGAGTCCCTTCCTTTGTGATGCTGAAGAGAAGTACCTGTGGGTGCCTGCAGGCAGCACCTTCCTCTACAGCATGCGGAGCAGGCACAGGCTCTGGGACCAGGCACATCAGGCTGGAGTCCCCATCCTCCACTCAGTGGCTGCATGACTCTGGGACGTGATTTGTCATCAACAAGCTTCTGTTTCCTCATTTGTAAAACGTGAATGATAGTATCTCAGATAATATAAAGCACTTAGCATAGAGCCTCACACACCTGTTAGTGTTCTTGCCTGTTATTTTTCATGTGTTAAATATGAAAAAGAAGATGATAATTTTGTGACATTCCTTCTTAGATATACCTGAAAACTAAACACAAGCTAGGCCTTGCTCTCTGTGTGGTCGTGAACCATTAGCAGTCTGCATCACCTGTGAGCTTGTTAGAATATCAGGATTTGGGGCCCGCCCAGACCCCTGAAAACTAAACACAAGCTAGGCCTTGCTCTCTGTGTGGTCGTGAACCATTAGCAGTCTGTGAACCATTAGCATCACCTGTGAGCTTGTTAGAATATCAGGATTTGGGGCCCGCCCAGACATAAGGAATCAGAGTTCATTTTCACAAGATCCCCAGGTGATTTGCATGTACATTGAAGACTGAGAAGCACTGCTTCAGAGAACACAGGGAGTCGAGGACTTAGCAGTTTTCCTGGTTCCCTGGACGGGAAATAAAATCACCCCCTTGTGTAGACAGACAGATGAGATCTTATTATACATTAATCTATTTTAATTGCCGTTAACCACCACAGAGCAGGCAAATCCAATCAATAAGAAGAAGGCATCTTATGAAGATGACTCCCTATCAGAGAAAATAGAGGAAGGAGAGCACAGTGCAGATGAGACCACAGGCTGGCAGCAGCCCAGGATTAGTGCCTGTCTCTAGATGCTCCAAGATGCTTCCTCCTTGCCATGCAATACAGCAGGCAAAAAAGAGTTTTAATTTAGATAAATAAAAAGGTAGTGAGGAAAAAATGAACAACATAAACCAAAAAGATGCTGTAATAATAATGTTAGGAACTTCATTTAGATATTAATTTTCTGAGGTTTTAAGGAGAGAGTAGGAAGAAAGACTATAGGGCCCTATTCTAAAAGTACTACTCCTCTTGAGGTGGGTTTCCTGAAGTTCATTCATTTACTGATCTAAAGGCTATAACTAACCTATCATGGGCAAGGTCTGTTGTTCAGCGTTGTGATCACATGAATGACACAAGAAGGGTTAGAAAATGTTAGCACCCACCTCTCCCCATCAGGGAGGTGGCTGAGGCTGTGGCGAAGGTTTGCTGTAAAGTCACAGCAGGCTTTGGGAAATCTTTTGATTACATATATATTTTTCGTCCTTTCCCTCCAGAAGTTAGGGCATGACTTAAGCCTATTGACGGGGCCAGGGCTTTGGTAAGTTACCTTCCCAGTAATGGGCTCAGCTCACCTATCTCTGACGGCACCGTGGAGAAGGCTGCCTGGCAGTAAACTGGCCATGGTGAGATGCTGCTGAGCACTCTCAGGCCGCCCATTGGCTGTTGGGGGATGTGTCTAAAGCAGCCCCACAGTGTCCTTGCTGGTACAGTGTTCTGTTGGAGGTTCCGGCCTTTATAACAAGAATCTAAATGATCAACCCATGGCCAGGTTGCTAACCATTACACCATAGGGCCACCCGTTAAATGATCAACCCATGGGACTGAGAGTTAGTCTTGGAGGAACCAGGCCATTCATTTATTTGCTCTGTGCCGGTCACTGGTTGCATCTGGGATGCAGTGAACAGAAAGACTTCCTCAGCCATGGTGCCTCGATTGTCACAGCTCTAGGGACTAAGACAAGTCCATTACAGACCATTTCTTCATGCTTAATGTGTACTCAGTTCTCATCTTTGTGTCTGTGTATGGGCTTCAAAGCATTTGTGACATGAACTGTGTTTCTGGGGCACTTTTGCCTGAGCTCTTGGAGTGGAAATGGCTATGGCCCTGGCCTCCTGGGTCCCAGGCAGCTTCTGGAACACAGCAGATTGAAGAGGGTAGGAGTTTGCATCAAGACTGGGCTGTTTTGGTCACGTGAGCCCGCGAAAAAGTCCAAAGGCACTTTGAGGTGTGCGGTGAGAGTGCTTGTCCCTCACACAGCACCGGTGGCGAGGTCCTTCCAGGAACAGCTCCTTTGAGGAGCCAGGCTTCAACTGACACCGTGTTTGTTTATCTAAGACATTTTCACAGCATATTCTCCTTAAGCTTGACAGCTTGTTTACCATGGGTTTCTGCCGTAGGGCAGTTTCCAAGTGCTGTCAGCTTCTGAATTACCGCTCTTGCCAGGGCTGCTCAGTACAGCATTTATCTGGGAAGGAGTTATTCTATATTCAGTAACCTATTGCTGAGCTGTCTGCACAGCACGTTTCTCACACCAGTCAAGGGCAGAAGGGCCTTTCTTTTCCTCCTACTACTCTGCATTTTTTAGAGGGCTGGGGGAGGGTGGGAGTTGGGGGAGCAGGCAAGCCATGGAAAGAAAGTGGGGGCAGCACTATGCTGGGTCCTTGGATATATGTTCTCAGGTGTTATCCTACTTATTCTCCACAGTAGCTCATTGACCCAGGGGTTTTCAATTATTTCCTCCATTTTTCTGTATAAAAGGCAGGATGATCAGAGAGGTTAAGTGTCTTTCCTATTTGAAGTTACACAGCTATTAGGATGCTAAACGTTGGGTTTTTTTTTTTTTTGTCTTTTTTTTACTGACCGGTAATGGGATCGCAACCCTCGGTGTTGCGCCCGCACCACGCTCAGCCAGTGAGCGGGAACCGGTCTCCACATGGGATCTGAACCCTCAGCAGGCACCACCGCGCTCCCAAGCGGCACACTTTCCAGTGCGCCACCGGGCCGGCCCTAAACGTTGGGTTTAAACACTGGGCCTTTGGATTCTAAATGCATGCACTTTACTAGGTAGCACTGCCTCCTGGAAACATTTCTGGAATGAAGTATATTATCTTCCTCCTCAAAGAACCTAGTTTAGGTACTTTCCCACCCAAACCTTCCTTTCACCTGATATGGGAAATGAAACAGGGTCACGACCATTTTTCTCTAGATCTTCTTTTTCTTCCTTTTTTCCTTCCCTGCGACTCCCCATCTCCCACCCTTTTTTTTTCTTTCTATTAGATAAGTGTATGCTTTACAAAGCAGGTTTTCAAAAAGGTCTTAAACTGGTTTTGAAAGCCCAGCATTTCAGTCTTATCTTCACCTGTCCTTCATTGCACTTTACTAGGTAGCACTGCCTCCTGGAAACATTTCTGGAATGAAGTATATTATCTTCCTTCTCAAAGAACCTAGTTTAGGTACTTTCCCACCCAAACCTTCCTTTCACCTGATATGGAAAATGAAACAGGGTCACGACCATTTTTCTCTAGATCTTCTTTTTCTTCCTTTTTTCCTTCCCTGCCACCCCCATCTCCCACCCTTTTTTTTTTCTTTCTATTACATAAGTGTATGCTTTACAAAGCAGGTTTTCAAAAAGGTCTTAAACTGGTTTTGAAAGCCCAGCATTTCAGTCTTACCTTCACCTGTCCTTCATCGTAGAAACTCTTCTAAGAAAAATCATAAACTAGAAAACCTCTGAATATGGTGAAGACTTACANCACCCCCATCTCCCACCCTTTTTTTTTTCTTTCTATTACATAAGTGTATGCTTTACAAAGCAGGTTTTCAAAAAGGTCTTAAACTGGTTTTGAAAGCCCAGCATTTCAGTCTTACCTTCACCTGTCCTTCATCGTAGAAACTCTTCTAAGAAAAATCATAAACTAGAAAACCTCTGAATATGGTGAAGACTTACACTTAATGATGATTTGCAAAGTGCTTTCCCGTGTACTCTTTCACTTCACTCTCCTAACACCAGGGGAAGTTGGCAGCATGGACATTACTACCAGCCCAACTTTACCAATGAGGACACTGAGGCTCAGAGAAGTGAAATGACTTTCCCAAGGTGGTGCAGTTGACAGTTGGATGGTGCTAGTTAGACTATTTAATGGCTTATTCATAACCCCTCTTCCGTCACAAAAGAAGCTTCTGGATCAGCTTCATTGCTTGATTCATAATGAACCAGGACACGCTTTGGAAGCATGCACTTTTAAAAGAGGCAATAATAGTTTCACCTGGGGCTTCATTAGCCTGGGAAAGAAAAGTCTAAATTAATCAGAGGACTCAGATAAATCCTTACCATTAGAAAACTCCCCATTTACCAAGGCTCAAGTCAGGTTTTTCTTACAGAGACTGAAATGTGTTCCCTTACTGTCTGAACACTCTCATGGGAAGGGAGATACAGAGCTGGCAGAGCCACATGATGAAGAGTGAAATGAACAGGGTCGTAGGAGTGGCAGCTGATGGAACAGGGTTTGGGAGACAGAAGAAGGGAGGAAGTGTGAGCATAAGCAGCAGCTTCCACATGCTGACACTGTGCTATGGGATATGGGAATGGTACGTGTTAGACAGGAAATATGTATTGAATAACAATGGAACGTGCTCCGATTAGAAATGAGCAGGCACAGGAAAGTAATGCCAGGAAGCAGGGGGCCCGGCTTCTGAAAATATTCTAGAAGGTAGTGACGTCCTTCTCTGCCGCTCCCAGAGGGAGCATAAGGGGAGAGATCAAACCCTGCACTTTGTTGGTGCTGCCAACTGGTGCCCAAGCAATCCACTTACTGCAGGAAGTTAAAAGAATGAAAAAAAAGATATTTAAAAATTCTTCCTCATATACAGCAGTAAGACATCGCGAAATAGCTTTTCTTTGGTGGCAGCTTCTCAGCTAGATAAATTAGTGCTTTTATGGGCAGCAGAGTCAATATCTAAACACACAGAATAATCATCAGGCAAAGTGTGGTTCCATATCCAAACAAAGACTTTAGGCTGTGTCAGGGCAGAAGAAGAAAATAACCAGCAGAGAGGATTCATGGTCTGTGCAGACAGTGGCAGCAAAAGTGGCCAAGTACATCATTCACAATATACTACAATCCCAGTAAGTGAGAAACAGAAACAAGAGAGAGAGAGAGAGCACCATGCCTCATGACAGACGGACTCCTGGACTACTAGAGGAGGGATGTGCTCAGGGGGTGTGCCTTTGAATGATGGGCACTCAGAAGCTGGGCTTTTTCTTTATTTGGTCTGCTCTTCCTTGCAGTGCAAATACACACAGACACACACACTCTCTCTCTCTCTCTCACACTCACACTCACATGCAGTAATAAGCCAAATCACATCCTCCTGCCGGCATTTAAGTCTGTTTGCTACCAGGCAGGTGAGACGTACTACAGACAGGAGGGAAGGCTTGTGGCAGCTGTGAGGCTGCCAGCTTCAGCTGGCCTGAACCCCGGCCACCGGCCATACTTACTAGTGTCCAAAAGAGGTAAATGGTGAAGAGTGCGACAGTGAGTGCAATCAGTCCGACGGCTTCGAGCCGACTACTAAAGTGCAGGTGGTCCACGGCGCCCCGCAGGCACAGCCAGCCCGAGATGGTGGCCAGGGGAGTTATAAACAAGAAGCACACCATGTCTCCAAACAGGGTCCGCTTCTCATGCTGGGGGCCAGGGTTTCTGAGCCACTGCCAGGGAAAGGGAGACAGAAAAAAACCAGGGAGAAGGTTAATGCCGTGCAGAGTGGACATACTGCCCGAAGTTGTCTTTGCCTTCGGAATCTGGCCTGTTGTGAGATAACAAGGAGGCATCATAGGCTCATTCCCATGCCACCACCCCCTGAATAATAATGATTACGATAATAACAAGGATAATTTACAGTGTCCTTGCTGTAGATGACCTGCTTTTTGTGGAAACAGTTCATTTATTTTTTTTTAAATTTATTTTTTGGCGGCTGGCTGATGGGGGGATCTGAGCCCTTCGCTTTAGTGTTGTAACACCACTCTCTAACCAACTGAGCTACCCAGACAGCCCTGGAAATAGTTCAGTGGCTACTACTCTGAATGACAATAGTCCCATGGGGAAGGTAGAGAGGATATTACTCCTGGAAGGTAACAGCTGAGGTACATGTGGTCAAAGCCTTCAAGTGTCTCGACGCTGGGAATGTGAGCCGGGAAGGGTTAACTTAGCAGGTGTGGGTTGCTCAAACCCTGCATATTTCCATACAGGCCTGTTTTCAGGACTTGCTATTGAGAGATGAGCTCTGAGTCCTTGTAATATCCTGCCCAAAGAGTGCTTTGCATGCCTGAGGCCCTGGGCTTTGGCCTAGTTTGATTAGGTAGTTTATTCCAACAGTGTGATTTACAGTGAACCCTATTTTTGCCTGGGGGGTGAGGGAAGAGGGACTGGGAGTCTGAGTAACTGAGGTCAGTCACGCTGGTATTGCATGCCTATGTGGCTGACCCTAGTACAAATACTGGATACCAAGGCTCAGGTGAACTTCCCTGACTGACAACACTTTGCACGTGTTGTCAGAAATTGTTGCTGGAAAAGTTAAGCATATCTGTGTGACTCCACTGGGAAAGGACACCTGGAGGCTTGTGCCTAGTTCCTCCAGGACCTTGCCCCATGCACCTTTTCCCTTGCTGCTGTTAATCTGTAGTCTTTTGCTGTGATAAACCATAATCATAACAGTTTTTTTGAGTCCTGTGAGTCCTTCTAGTGAATCATTAAGCCTAAGGGTGGTCTTGGGGACCCCCAACACAGAATGAGACTCACCTGACTCCACTAACTCAGTAATGCCCCTTTCTTGGCTTTTAAGACCCTGAACCTTCTCACTCAGGACCACCTCTGACATTTTGACTGCACTATCATCTTGAGTGAACCAACCCCAAAAAGGATGGGGAAAACTTTATGCTTGTTGAAAGGCTAAAGATAAGAATTCCTACCCTACAGGAAGGGAAACAGGGCCGTTCCCCCCCACCCCCCACTTGGATACTGCTGAATGCCTGCTTAAAAACTTTCCATAATTCATTCTCTGATGGATTACAGTGTAATCCAGTGCTTATGTACTGGTGTCAGTACACACTGGTAATGAGGCCTAGTGGCTTTTCTTCAGATTAGCATTGAAACAGTCCCCAGATAATTTGACATTCCCATCTCACTAGCCCATGTAGTAACAACAGAGGCCAAGGAGTACAGAGAGGGAGTGTGGTCAAGCAGATGGTGGGGTGGGGGTGGGGAGAGACACTGGCTATCTTCTGCCATGTCCCCACCAACAAAGGGTGCCGGGCATTGTCTGTCTCCACATGTCCCGCAGTGCTGGGGCTGGCCTGCTAGACAGGAGCACTGTGGGCTGCTGAGGTGACACCCTAAGTGGCCACGGCAACTGCTCCTACGAAGCCACTGGTGGGAGGGAAAGGACCATGAGCCGGGAGACAAGAGTGGATGGGGCTGGCTGCAGAGGTCTGAAAGAAGAAACAGAGGAGCTGCAAGGAGGGCAAGCGCGTTCAGGAGAGAGCGGTGTAAGGGCTGGCAAAAACCTCAAGAAGTGAGCAGCACTGGCAGCAGGTAAAAGGCATGGAAGAAAGTTTTCTGGGAGGGGCCCTTCCTCAAATGTTTGCTTGAACCCCCAACATGCCACTTTCCAGGGATAACCCACCTTCAAAATGGGCTGAGAGGCTGAAAGAGTCAATCTCAGCTCAAAAATGCATGTGAGTAAATATTATATAACAGACAACAGGGAGTTGACTTGTCTGTGAGTGTAAATACAGCATTATAAATATTTAATATAAGTACCAAAATAAGTGCAAATGATTTTAACCCTGCCATGTGTTGTCATGCCACCTCAGACAGCTCAGCAGCTTTAAAGAAATTCAAGGGGCTCTTATTAATTGACATCCTCTTGCCTAAATACTGGGAACATCACTATGAAGTGGAGAGTAGAAATAGGGCATCATTATCCCGATTTCTCAGAGGCTCAGCAAGGTTAAATGATTGCTCTAGGTGATGCAGAGACTGAACTGAGAGGAGGAGCAGGATCTCTCTACTCTTATTCGATGTGTTATTAGTGAAATAGTTGAAAATTAAAATCGCAAGGCATTCAGACACCCAGATTCTCAAAACAGTGGTGCCCAAATTGTGGTAACCCAATTCCCCCTGCAGTTTTGATTTTCCCTGGAAGCAGACAGGAAGCCTGTGTACCCTTCTCTTCACGTCCACTTGTTGGAACGTAGTCGGCTCTCAGTAAATATGCTACAGATGTGCACAGATATGCTGACCTCCTTGGCTACAACTTTCCTTTTTTTCTTTTTTTGCTTGGGAATTCTGTATACACTTTATTAACACCAATTTAGTACTTATCTTTGTAGCCCTTGACATACCCAATGAAATGACTCAGATATAGAAGGAGGTAATTATGAATCACTGTTTATCTGTCTGATGTAAAATAAATGTGCAGATACAAACTAGAAATTATGATTGCTTGTTCCCAGTTTCCTGTTTTTTAATTGTTCTTTGATCTTCTATATTCCTGAAGAATTTCCAGGTCATTTAATATGTCTATGATCACCCCACACCTGAATTCCACACTTTATTAATACTATTTTTAGGGGGGCTCAGCTTACTCTTGGGGTTGTTTGCTGCTGGTCATATTTAAGTATGAAGTCCTTTTTTTTTTTTTTTTGTCTTTTTCCGTGTCCGGCAACGGATCGCAACCCTCAGTGTCGCCCCCGTACCGGACCGGGACCGGCAACGGGATTGCAGCCCT